>NC_090651.1:165725681-166025681 GCF_040937935.1 Hyperolius riggenbachi
TGAATACACATTTGTTAACGAGAAACTGTCACATTAAAGTGTACCTGAGAGGGTACAAAGTAGCTTATTAATACTTACCTGGGGCTTCCTCAAGAGCCATGAGGATTGTGTGGCCTTCATCGCCCCTCTGTTTGCCTCCTCCGTTCTGCCGCTATGACTCCAGGTAATCTGGTCAGTCGCGGCCTTCTGAGCATGCGCAGCTCAGGTGTTCGCCCCCACTGCACTCATGGCGCAAAAAGCTATGGCAGCGCGTGTGCAACAAGAGGTGCGTGGCCAAGCCGTGCATGTACAGAAGTCCATGACTGGCCACGACTGAGGGATTATTGGGAATATTAGCGGCAGAATGGGGGAGCCAAACAGAGGGGTGAGGGAGGCCACATGATCCTCATGGGGCTGGAGGAAGGCCCAGGTAAGCATAAATACACTATAATTCACCATCTCAGGTTCCCTTTAAGGAAAGAAAGAATTCATAAGGCAGGTTTTGTCATTCAGCTCCAATCTTTGATGTCCCGTATTTTGGTGGACCAGACCATTTTCCTAAGGCTTTCCCTGTCCCCCCCACCTCACCATTTCAGCGGTGCCCTCCCCCCTCCCCCCCCCCAAGCGTGTTGACTAAGCTTGGCAGATGTAGAAGGTGCATGTCTGTGCAGTAGCATGCAGCCACCGCTCAGGCTCAGTGGGGAGAACAAAGCTTGCTTAACTCCATGCTACTGAGCAGGTGCAAGCCGTCTGCACCTGCACCTATTGGTGCCCATACATGGTACAATTAAAATGTTTCATTTTCTGTTTATTCAACCAAAACCATCAAATTAAGTGAAAATCGAAAATAATCCTTTTTTCAATCAAGAACATACTTTTTTTCTATAACATGTTGGAAAAATCTGAGCGATTGTTTGTGAAATTGTATTGTGCATGGTAGGTTGTATACCATGTATGGGCACCATAAGATGAGTCAGAATTATACAAATGCTACTGCAGATCTATGCAGCTTGCTAATGATCCAACCAAATGCTTCAATTGCAAGATTTGATTCATCCATTTTACAATAGATTTTCATAATAATTAGCATGATTCTCAATAATCTCAAATTTATTTGCAACTTAACTGACTAATGTGGACTTTATTAAACGTCTTGCCCAAATCTACATGTACAAAACATGATTTAAACATAGCTTGCACTGGCACATAACTTTTTTAAAAAAATAGCTGGCAGTCTAATGGTTAAATTACACACTGAGCACGAGAAACTGTAGTTGCAGTCCTGACCACAAAGAGTGCACTGGAAGGAGGTGGGCTGGGTCAGGTGATCTGCTCTATTCTTGAAAAGGATTTTCAACAGTATTCCTCTTGGCAATAAAGGAGCTACTGGATGCTGCCTGTCAAAACCCACACAGATAGTTTTAGAGGCAATTCAAAAAAGCAGAGACTTGCAATGTACACAACTCTGTTTATTGCTACTTACTGCAATTGTATTATTACATGTAGAAACAAATGGGAGATTAAATTAAGGTTTTAAAGTGAACTTAAACCGTAGGAACTAAAAAGGGTTTCACTTACCTGGGGCTTCTACTAGCCCCCCACAGCCCTTCTGTGCGTGCGCTGGTCCTCAAGGATCCTCAGTTCTCCCACTGCCACTTAGTTTAGATTCTGCTGAGTGATCAGGGAGCTATCGCCGCCATAAATGCGCACGAGAATACAGTGGACCGCCGACTGATCACTCGACAGAATCAAAACTAAGCGGCGGCGGGGGAACGGAGGATTGCTGAGGACCGGTGTGGGCACAGGACAGCTGCGGAGGGCTGGCAGAAGCCCCAGGTAAATGAAACTCTTTATTTCCTTCAGTTTAGGTTCACTTTAAGCATTAGTAAACAAGACATACAGTTTATAAAGTCAAATTTACCAGGTCATGTAGAAACACCAGTGCTTGCAGAATGTCATAAATCCCAGCACATATTTCATGACTGGACAGTTGAGGAAGAAGCTTTTCTAGGGGCTGCACTCGCTCTGTTACTAGATAGATCCCATCTTCTTCCACAGTGTAAGATAAGAAGCGGAGCAGACATGGGTGTCGCAAGGTTTTCAAATGCTTAACAGGAAAAGAAATATGAACATTACAAAAAAAACGAAAAACATTTATTAAATTGTAGCTACAGCCACAGAAATGGGGAAGTAGAGCTGTGGCAAGGCTGGTATCTAATAACCTATTAGATACCTATTATTGTTTCCATTAAAGTATACCTGATCTGAAGCAAAGCCGCCTAAGGTACGGTAAGTAAGCACTGTAAATCTACTGTATATCCATGGCACCACTACAGAGTCCTGAAAGCACGTAGTTTTGGGACCTTTGATTAAATCTATTAAATTTGAGATAAGAGTGCATAGTATGTCCAGCTCAAAAGGGACCTAAACTACTAGGCATATCACTGCCGCCCTGCATTTTGACAGACAGACAAGACAGGACAGCGGACAGCAGTCAGGTCATAAACTGCAAGGAGCCAGTTCCTGTTTTGTCCATTGCCGTCACTGCTGACTGTACATATATTTCCAGATAGTGGAAGAATCTGAGAATGCTTTAGTTCATTTTTATCCATCACCCATCATCACCGCCTAACCTCTTTTAGCCTCTTGTTCCCCACGTAGAATGGCAGAGATACATCCCATTGTTGATCCGCACAGTGCATGTGAAGCATAAGGCTGCATCCACCAGTAGTGTAGAGTCTCTTGAATGAGACTGCCCTTGTCAAGGCTCAAGGGCTCACTCACATGTCTGTACATGTGTAACTAACAATTTTTGTTTGTTGGAGGCATTAGGTATAGCCGCTGGCATCATGTAAGTTTGTAAATATTGTACTTATTTCTGCCCACCCTCTTGAGCTCTTCACGTTAGTAAAGCTTAACTGACTGGACTACCATTTCTCTGAAATGTTATTGCTAGAACAGCTCATCCAGGAAGTAGGAGGCGTCGCCGCCAGAACAATACAAACCTGCATAGTTCATAAGACTAAAGGCCCATACACACGTCGGACTTTTGCGAACGACAGGTGGTTTGAACGTCCCGTCGTTCAGTCGTCCGCACGCCAAATCGGGCGTGTGTACAAGACTGTCGTTCGGGTGATAAGACTGGTCTTGAGCGATTCCGCCGGGCGTCTGTATGGGCCTTTAGGGACACTCTCTAAAGCACACTTGTCCAAGATTATAAACTGTGCTCATCCTCAGGGAACTGGGAGTAACACAGGCCCCAGAGGGTGACTTATGGTGCAATCTGGGAACTCCCTTTTATAACAAAGGAACCCCCAAATTATGATTTTCAATTGAGATCTGCTTTAAATTTGACAAAGAGGACATTGTTTATTTTTGCTTACCTTATACTACATAACAGATTGACAAACACACGATACATATTCCATTAGAAATACAAAATCTGTTAATGCAATTACTAAATTCTGGTTACAGCACATTTTATATTATGTGTGTATGTTATATACGCATCACCATTCCTATTGCCCCTCCATGACATCCATCACATTGGAACTTAACAGGGCACTACAGCGAAATTTAGGCTACTGGGATTAGCCTAGTAGCATGTTACTAATAGGAAGAGCAATACATTTTAGATACAGTTTTTGTTTACAAAGGTCAGCTGGATAGGATAATTCATAACACATGTACAGATCCTGGAGTCAGTAACAGTGAAGCAAGTAACAAGGAAGACTTCCTCTTCTTGCAGGGGTAGATCAAGTAACCTTGATGAGAAAAATTATACACACAAGAAAAGAACAGGAGCCTAATACAGTGTAGTATGCAGGGCTGTGGTGTCGGAGTTGGAGTCGGAGTCGAGGAGTCTGAGCAATTTTGGGTACCCAGAGTTGGAGATTTTATAAACTGAGGAGTTGGAGTCGGATGATTTTTGTACAAAATCCACAGCCCTGGTAAGTATTAGACTAAGGAGTAGGAGTCGAGGAGTCGCGGAGCCATGTTGGAGAGTCGGAGGTTTCATAAACTGAGGAGTCGGAAGATTTTTATACCGACTCCACAGCCGTTAGTATGTTTAACCTCTTCATGACCGCCTACCGCCGATAGGCACCAGGAAAGTGGCTCCCCCAGGTCCACCTAACGCAGATCAAGTCCTGGGGGCTGAGATTATTGGGGATTAGTGTAATGGTTAAGGGTTCTGCCTCTGACACAGATGACATGGGTTTGAATCTTGGTTCTGCCACTTCAGTAAGCCAGCACCTATTTGGTAGAAGACCTTGGGCAAGACTCCCTAACACTGCTACAGCCTATAGAGAGCGTCCCAGTGGGTGAAGCTCTAGCGCTTTGAGTCTGCCAGGAAAAAAGCGCGATATAAATGTTCTGTGTCCGTCTATTTTGTCTTCGTTCTTGCATTTCTGCCCATTGTTTTGTCATTATGGCTTCTATTCATATTTAGGAATGTAATATTGCTATCTCAGTTTCAAGACATGTTTTTGTGCAAATAATGTTAATTGTTTCACTCAAAATAAAAACAAACAAACTCAAAAAGCATGTCTTATCAAAGTTAGCACGCCTTATCAAAGTGAACATGCCTAATCAGAGTAGCATAGCAAACGCTACGAACCCGCAGGAGCTCAGGGCAGGACGAGTGGAGCTGTCATCGTTGCCAATTAGCAGGCATAAGTTTGCTATGCTACTCTGATAAGGAGTGTTAACTTTGATAAGGCGTGCTAACTTTGATAAGGCATGCAATTTGTCTTAGTGACTCAAGACCCATGTATGACGTGCTAAAGTATTGAGGCCACGTTCACATCATGAAACGCAGAAGGCTGTGCATTCAGAACGCAACGCGTATGAACGCACGCCATCTACGTTTACATGCGTTGCGTGGCTGATCCTGTTCACTGAAAGAGAATGAGTCAGCCGCACGTTTTGTTAAAAAATGCGTGCAGCATGCGTTCCCGGACCGCATTGGTCCGGAACGCATGCAGTGTGAACATCAGACAGTGCAGTCTATGCACTTTCTGATGCCGTGCGTGTCGGCCTCCTGCACGCGTTGCCGAAATCCAGATGGCAACGCGTGCAGTGTGAACAGGGCCTTACTGTTTTCTATGGAAAAATAGGCATGTGATCACTACACAGTGTCAAAATAATTCATAAATCCTTGGTTTCTTTTTTCTCCTTAGCAAAAGTGCTGTTTCACTTGTTTAACTTCAAGCTCTACCACATTTCTGTAGCTCACACAGTGGTACTGTATGTGTGCCAAATCAGATCCCCTGTGCATAGGAAGCTGAGCACAGATCTTAGTAACCAGCCATAAGTCCACGCTTGCAACAAATGAGCCTCAAAGCTACAGACTCCAGGGATGATGAGTACTTATCTCTGTCACAGATCTAAGCAGCTAGTGGCTACCAGCTCCTGTACATTCATCCAAGTACAATACATAGCTGCAACCATTGGCAACCACATAAAACAGCACAACCCCAAATATGAACCCCAATGACACTGACAAAAACAATGAACCAAAGAATTGCAGGATTCAATGTCAAGAGTTTTGTCTTAAGACATGTTCTAAAAATTACAGGCATACACTTGCAGTGATGACCTAGGAGACTTCTCCACACCTTCCAGACTTTTTCATTAATTTTACATGCAACATTTTTGGGGGGTATTATCTGCAAACAGTATGCTAGTGGCAGGATAACTATATAACTATATAAGCCCAGAAACTAAGCAGCACACTGTAACCCTACGAAGGACAAGAGCACCCACACGGCATACCTCCGATCCGCGTTCAAATGATTAAACAACTAAGTATCAATCAAAATGGATTAAAATTAAAACAAACCTGAAACTGAATCAGGCTGGTTTCACACCAGGACGTTGCGTTTTAGGGGACGTTATGGTCGCACAACGTGCCCCTAACGCAACGCCTGGTGCTCTCTGCTTTGGACGTCAGAGTGAGCCGCGTTGTGCAGCTCACTCTGGCGTCCGTGATGCGCACTCTTGGACGCATGCGGCATCACGTGGTCCCGCCGGCCAATCGCCGCACAGAGCGGCCGCTCCAGGAAGTAAACACTGCACGTCACTGAGTGCAGTGAATATTAATTAGCCATGTGCCTGGCCGCTCTCTGCTCCTCCCCAACGTTACTGAGCATGTGCAAACAGTCTAACGCGGCTCTGCTGTTTACAAAGTACTGCATGCAGTACGTTATATAATGGCGCATCGTTACACTGTAACGCAACGTGGGCACTGTGAACAGCCCATTGATTTTTCATTGCTGTGCGGTGGGGTGTGTTACAGGCTGCTCTAACATGCGCCTGTAACGTCCCACTGAGAAACCAGCCTAAAGGTAGATAGTTACCACTTTAGAGGGAAGCCTCTGGATGCTCCAGAAGCGACTGTACGTTTTTAGTGCATTTTGTTTTTTGTTCCCACATGCGTTTTTCTTGTGTTTTAATGCGTTTGCGGTTCGCATATATAAAGCGCATATGCGGTTTGTGCTAATCACTAGGAAGTCATCAAGAAGCAGAAAAACATCAAACTTGTTTTTTTTTTTTTTTTTTAAACACACAAATAAAAAAATAATAATAATAAAAAAAAATGCACTAAAAACACACTCAGGCCCCGTTCACACTTAGAAACGCAAAAGGCTGGCGATTTTTGCCTGCGTTTTGCAGGAGTGAAAAATCACTGAACACTGCGGCGATTTTGCCGTGATCGCGTTTAGCGCTTCTATAGCACTGAAACACGTTTGTCAGGAAATCGCCTGAAAATGGTGCAGGTGATGAATTTGCGTTTTTGGGCGCAAATTAGCGGGCCCATAGGGTTTCATTACACTACCGCTTTTAAAAAGCGCTAGCATTTGAGCGTTTTGCCGAAATTGCGGCAAAACACTCTAGTGTAAATGGGCCCTACACTGCAGTACCTCTGCGTCACCACTTACATTCATTATGTGCGTTTTAGAAAAATATGCAAGTCCTGCGTTTTTAAAAACGCACATTGCAAAACGCAAACATATACGTTTTTCCAGGCATAAAGCAGAGCTAAATGTAATGCACAAGGTTGTTTATGAAACATCAAAAAGACTGCAGAATTCATTTCTGTTGCCTTTCCAACCTATGTCTCATATACATGGTTTATCTGAGAACGCTTTTGAAAGTGAAAATACACAATTAGATCACTGGTAGATCTGCACCATTACATCATTCCATGTCAGGGTGAATGCATACAGGTTCTTGGCTTAGCAAGGCGTAATGATCCGCACCGTCTCTAATTCAAGTATCTTCATTTATTGTAGAAAAACATATTAAAATACAGAAAACATAGGGCAAAACAGGCCACTGTTTCGGGCTACTGTCCTTCCTCCAGTTGCTCCTGATTGGACACTCATGTGTATATATGTTTGCAATGTTGCATGTACTATTCAGAACTGGGCAACTGGAGGAAGGGCAGTGGCCCAAAACAGTGGACTGTTTTCTGTATTTTAATATGTTTTTCTACAATAAATGAAAATACTTGAATTAGAGGCGGTGCGGATCATTACGCCTTGCTGATCCTTTGGTCCTGTGAGTGTCCAGGACTTTTTCTTCTACACACCTCACCATCTTTGAGTTGATGGACAGCCTGTGAGTGCGTCTTCTCTACCTGCACTACATGTTCTTGGCTTCAAATTTTGAATCCAAAAAGAAACAAGGAACATGAGCCTGCATTTAACCTGCAAACAAAATGCAGAAAGGCAGTCCCCAATTAGATCCCACTGCAAAACGCAAAGGACACGGGGAAGATGCATTGAAACCAGTGCAATGAAAACTGAAACAAAACAGGTGGAAAACAGAACAGATATTTTGATGGAAGATTCTGACTGGAACTGCTCTATTTCTGCACCTGTTTTATATCAGATTTGCTCTAATACTCCTAGCACTGTTTTGACAAATCTTCCCTACAGTGCTCACTAGCAAAAATCGCACTGCTTTCGTGATTCAGGATCACATTGTGCTAATAGGAAGAGTAACAAGAGTAACAAAAATAACAAGGGTTTCCCACACAGGGCTAGGGGACTGGATGGCATGCAATGGGAATAGGGCCCTAGTGAGCTATAGTAAAACTTTCTAGTTCAGACTACATTTATTGACTGAGGACACATGTTCACACTGCATCCATTGCTATACACATGAGGTACATCACAACAGATTTAAAAACAAACAATCAAAAACAAAAAATGCTATTATGGCGATGTTGCAATGCACAGTACCTTGTTGCTAGTTATTACAACAGAACCCATGCACCACGGAGGCAATATGCAAAAGTGTACGTGTCCATTGCGGGACCACTGAAGCATGCTGCTGTGCAATCACTTATATTTTAACACACCATAATGCGTATAGTGTGAATTCACTTTGAATATATATTCCTGCTGAGCTTCTCTGCCTCCAGATACTGAGATCCTTTTGGATGAAAAGCTTTTCTTAAACACATTGATTGAAAATTACCTGTCTACAGTTGCAGACATTATGCATTTGCCACTCACTGTTTGTTTCAATAGAATACTGTCATTACCTTAAAGTGAACCTGAGGTGAGAGTGATATAGAGGCTGCCATATTTATTTCCTTACCAGTTACCTGGCAGCCCTGCTGATCTATTTGGCTGCAGTAGTGGCTGAATTACACCAGAAAAAGACATGCAGATAATCTTGTCAATTCTAATAATATTGTCAAAAACTGCTGCATGCTTGTTGAGGGTCTATGGCTGAAAGTATTAGAAGCAGAGCAGTGTTCTCCCCAGAATTTTTTTCCAGCCGGGTGGCATGAAATAGTAGCCGGGTGGCATAAAAAAGTAGCCGGGTGGGGAAATATGAGAGAATGCTGGGCTGGTGCTTCTGTGTGCAACTCCGCTTATGGCATAAGAGATGAGCCAATGATAGCCGGGTGCTCATCAAAATCAGCCGGGTGGAGCACTCGGCTAAAAGAGACTGGGGAGAACACTGCAGAGTATCAGCAGGACAGCCAGGAAACTGGTATTGCTTAAAAGGAAATAAATACGGCAGCCTCCATATCTCTCTCACCTCAGATTCACGTTAACTGGAGAGCCGAGAGAATAGGTATGCCTACTTCCATCAGCACTCATGTCACGGCCCTGTGTTCTATTCATCTGGAGCAAAAAGCCTATTCTGTGAGGGACCACCTACTGTGGAAGTTTAAATGATTGATGTGGGCCCCCATCTCCAGGTAGAGCATATACAGGAACCCATTGCCGGGAGCATCCCGCGCATGCGCAGTACGAGAAAATCTCTTGAGGACGCGTGTGGCCACGGCCGCACAGGTGCAAAGGGCATCGACTGGCAAGTCGCTGAAAAACAACGGCGTGGGCGCAGGACAGCTGCAGGAGGCTGGTAGAAACCCCTGGTAAAATGACTATATATACATATAAACCCAAAGTGCATATAGCTTTCTGTAAAAAAGGTCAATCCTTGTGGCAAGTACACAATCAAAAGGCTGTGGTAGTGAATAGAATCTAAAACGTTTCTAGTAAACAAAGGTTATTCGAGTGTGTGGGTCAAAGGAAATTTCTGGAAGAAACCTTTACTTAAGTACAGTTCTTTGTTTCTAACAACAAACCAGTTCTGTACTGCTGGTATGTGTGTCTACTCCCCTGAAAAAGAAAATAATTATCAGCAAAAAGTACCGGTACCAACCATCGAAAAGCCTCATTAGTGGCAAATAAAACAAGTTATAGATCATTTCAATGTGATAAGTTACAATAAATGTATTTATGAATGGAAAATGCATGTAAAAAAAATCACTCTGGTTTTTAAAAAAAAACTGTGGTTGGGAAGTGGTTAATACACAGAATAAACCACCAAACAACATTAATTACAAAAATAACTTATAATAATGCACTTCTATGTCCTCTTTCCCATAACAATATGCATTATTGAGCCCCTCTCTTTTAGTATCCCTGGTGATCCTAGTTATAGTGCCCTCGGTTTGATCAAACAAAGGCACTATTAGGATGTTACACTGCCCTAGTCTAGCACCCCCTAATTGTAGTTCTTATTATACTGGCCTCTACTACAGATGAAAAAAGTGTTCTCTATTGCAGATCCCCCCATATATCCATTACTGTGCCCCTTTAATTAGAAGATCCCCACCTGTCATGCCCCACTTACATACTGTCTTCAGTTCGCATCCCCTTTATAATACCATTTGTTATTGTGTACCAATAACACACTAGGTTAGTGCCCATTAATAGTACATTTAATAACCCAGTTACAGTTCCCTCCTCTTAGTTGCCCCCAGTTTGTATTCCTGGCCGCCTTGATGTATTATATTCGCCTGTGTTTACTTTTATCCCTGACCCCTTAATCACATGACCACCTGGGGACATGGGGAGTAGAGCATCAGCAGACCTCCCAGAAGGTCCTGGAAAAATCAGTCTGCTGTGCAATCACAAATAGAAAAAGTAAATATTCCTGCCAGGACAATCCAATAAGCAATTTGCAGCAAGGGGGGCGAGACTGAAAGCACCATAGTAATGATTAGGTATGTGATATGAAAATCTAACAAACGATACCATAACTACAAGGTGATCTACTATTACAAGAAAAATACGTTTAATAGCAACAGCAACATTGCTGTCCACAGAGCAAGGGGCATGAGTTCCAGCGACATCCTGCAGTATGTTAGGTAGTGATTTACATGACATCATCCGTAGTTGCCCTATCATGATCGTACCATTGCTGCTTTATCCACTTTTTCCTGGCTTTCCGGCTTATACACAAATACCGAGGCGAGCCGCCCGTCCTGTAGGAGGGCTGGGTGTATAGTGAGCCCAGAAGGATGAGTCCATGGTGGATCCTGCAGTGTGAATCCTCTCAGAGTGCTGGCCTCAGAGCCCATAATCCTGCAGCCGTATGCAGGGACCCCTGTCCTGAGCCCTGCCAGCGGAACCAGTGGTCTGCTCCCGCTTTTCTGTAGGTGTCCTCCGTCAGCGAACTGCTGGAGGCGATCACTCCCTGTCCCACAAGCCTCCGGACTCCCCTTCGTCAGCTGTCAGTCCTGCAAGCCGCTGACATCCTTCTGCAGATGTAATGAACCTGCTACCGCTGAGTCGCTGACACTGTGACAGACGCTGAAGGCTGAAGCAGCTAGATGGAGCACGGAGGTGGATGTGACATCAGAGTCATATGGTCATATCATGTGATCTTCTAAATGACTTGACTTCGGCTGAGAGATGGAGATGAATTGGAAAACAGCAGTCAAGCTCAGCACCGAAGGCAGAAAGAGAATAGTAAACCACGTTTCCTGGTCCCTTGGAGATAACTATATCGCGATTATACTGTACTATGAGAAAATACGGTACTGTGTAATGTGGAAAGCTGCAGTATGTGATGTACTGTAGTCAATCTTCATGAACATGTTGCCTGGCAGCTAACAAGTGTGTAGCCCCCCAACTGTCCCCGTTTCTTTGGGAACCAAATCCCTCTGTCCTTCTTTCTCCCTCTTTCAAGACTGATGTTCTCATATACTAGTGTTGTCCGGATCATGAACGATTCGGATCTTTGATCCGAATCTATTTTGTGAGTCGAATCATCAAAATGAGTTATTCGGATCGAAAAAGGGGCGGGGCAGGGAGCGACACGCCCCCCTCTCAGCGGGCAGCGGGGTCCTGGAAGCAGAGCAGGGATGGATCCAGAGCCGGCCTTTGGGGGGGGGCAAGTGGGGCGGTCGCCCCAGGCCCCGCGCACCGCCATTCAGAGCCGGCCTAATTTAATATTGTTTGCTGGCTGCGGCGGCAGCAGCCGCCGATCGCACTGACCTGATGCGCTTCCTTCCTGTGTAGGCTGGAGCGCATCGGCATTTCCTCCTCTGCCCGGCTGCTGGGTGCGCTCCGCTCTGCGAGTGACGTCACGAATGACGTCATATGCATGCGCAGAGAGAGAGCGCTCCCCGTGGCAGCCGCAGCCCGACCTAGAGCCGACCAGGACTGAGAGTCTGAGACTCACTGAGCGAGCCACTGTCTGCAGCAGCCGCCGGACGTATTGCAGAGCAGAGACCAGGGGACTCAGCTGAGGCACAGCAGATACTGTCTGGTACTAGGTAGGATTATTTGAGGGGTACATGATTTGGGCGGGGCACTGGGGCTGGCTGGGGGAGCATTATTGTTAATTAGCTATGCACTGGGCACTATTTATACTAGCTAGCTATATACCGGGCACTATACTAGCTATATACCGGGCACTATACTAGCTATATACCGGGCACTCTACTAGCTATATACCAGGCACTCTACTAGCTATATACTAGGCACTGTACTAGCTATACACTGGGCACTGTCTATACTAGCTATACGCTGGGCACTGTCTATACTAGCTATATGCTGGGCACTGTCTATACTAGCTATATACTGGGCACTGTCTATACTAGCTATACACTGGGCACTGTCTATACTAGCTATACGCTGGGCACTGTCTATACTAGCTATACGCTGGGCACTGTCTATACTAGTTATATACTGGGCACTGTCTATACTAGCTATACGCTGGGCACTGTCTATACTAGCTATACGCTGGGCACTGTCTATACTAGCTATACGCTGGGCACTGTCTATACTAGCTATACGCTGGGCACTGTCTATACTAGCTATACGCTGGGCACTGTCTATACTAGCTATACGCTGGGCACTGTCTATACTAGCTATACGCTGGGCACTGTCTATACTAGCTATACGCTGGGCACTGTCTATACTAGCTATACGCTGGGCACTGTCTATACTAGCTATACGCTGGGCACTGTCTATACTAGCTATACGCTGGGCACTGTCTATACTAGCTATACGCTGGGCACTGTCTATACTAGCTATACGCTGGGCACTGTCTATACTAGCTATATACTGGGCACTATACTAGCTATATACTGGGCGCTATACTAGCTATATACTGGGCGCTATACTAGCTATATACTGGGCGCTGTACTAGCTATATACTGGGCGCTGTACTAGCTATATACTGGGCGCTATACTAGCTATGTACTGGGCACGCTATACTAGCTATATACTGGGCGCTATACTAGCTATATACTGGGCGCTATACTAGCTATATACTGGGTGCTGTACTAGCTATATAGAATAATTAAAATATGTAATGTAATCAAATAGCGAATGGTAGTACCATTGTTTTTTATATTGGTTGGCTTAGTGGCCTTTACCGAACGTAATTGTTTTCAAACAATAATAGTAAGGCGTACTGCATTAAAGGCGGACAAGCCCATGAACGTGGCGATACGGTATATGGCCTACACTTATGGCTCTAGGCCCCGCATGTGACACTCGCCCCAGGCCCCGCATACTCTAAGGCCGCCTCTGGATGGATCGCTGAGTTGGAGGGGAGCCAGCCTTGCAGCCAAAGGTAGATGAGAGAGAGGGGACATCGGTGCCACTGCCAGATATGTGTAGTGCACACATACTGGCTGCAATGTGCTGCCCATTATAGGCTGGCTGTTCCGTAGTGCTGCACAGTGATCACATTGGAAACTTTTGGCTCAGCTCAGCACAGCTCAGTAACTTTGCAGGCACTGTGATTGAAAGGCAATATGATCCTCCTGCACTCGGCACTAATCAGCTGCACTTCACTTCTGGGAATGCTTTGGGGAATGCTTTCTTTCACTGCGACGTTTGCTTTCAATGTACACAGATGAACATATAGGTGAAATACATGTAAAGCATGATTACAGCATGTGGGTATTGTGTGCAAACAAACATTTCTGCTCTCTGCTCGTCCCTCCTCCCATCGCTGTCCACTCCCTGCCCTCTGTTCATCTTCTCCCCTTCTCTGTGTGTCCACCCCCCTCCCCTTCTCCTGTCCACAGCAGGGAAAGACCTGTCCTGCTATTCATTTCACCCCCGAATGCTTCGGTAGTAAAATGATCCGAGATCCGGATCAAAGATCTAGGTCTCTTCAATGATCCGATTCGAATCATCCGGATCATTGAAAAGATCCGAACTTCCCATCTCTATTATATACATAGCTCCCAACTGTCCCTCTTTTGGAGGGACAGTCCCTCATTGGGAGCCCTGTCCCTCTGTCCTCCTCATTTGTCCCTCTTTCAGGACTTTGTCCCTCTTTCTATGTAAATATATATATTTCTCTCTAAACTTTATTCCCATCCTTTAAATTGATATAGTACTAATTTTAAAATGTAAATATGAAGGAAAATGAACCAGGATAGAAAGGACCAGTGGAGTTTGAATTATAAAACAACATATTTTGAAATCTTTATGGTGTGTGTGACTAGGGGTGTGCCGAGGGCGTGAGCAGGGGTGTGGCATGGGCATGGCTTAAGTGTCCCTCTTTCTCATCTCAAAAAGTTGGGAGGTATGTTCATATCTATGTAAATACATTCAGGCTACTTGCACACCAAGACACTTAGGTGCTACGTTAAGGTCGCATAACGTGCACCTAACGCAGGGCCTGGTGCTCTTCGATGTGGACGTCAGAGTGAGCCGCGTTGTGCAGCTCACTCTGGCGTCCGTGATATCGTGATGCGTACTCTTGGACGCATGCGGCATCATGTGGTCCCGCTGGCCAATCGCCGCACAGAGCGGCCGCACCAGGAAGTAAACACTGCACGTCACAACGTGCAGTGAATATTAATTAGCCATGTGCCTGGCCGCTCTCCACTCCTCCCCAACATGACTGAGCATGTGCAAAGTCTAACGCGGCTTAAGCCGCTGTAACGTTATAGTATGCTGCACTTTCGGAAGAACGTGCAGCGTTACATGTAACGCCAGGGCCGTTTCTACCCCCGTGCGGGGCGTGCCGCCGCCCGGGGCGCTGTTAGGAGGGGGGCGCTATAATGGAGGGGGGAGCCGGAGCCGCGGGGAGGGCAGCCCGACCTCTCCCTCCCTCTCCCGGGCGCCCTCCGTGCTCCCTCCTCAGATGCAGAGCGAGCAGCCGGGAAGCGCTGTTTGCAACTCACCTGCCTGGCTCCAAGCGCTGCTCTCTTGCCGCTGGTCTGTCTCTTCTCTCTGCATACTGCGGATACACGCGGCTTTCTGTTTAGCCGGAAGCCGCGTGTATCAGCATGTATGCAGAGAGAAGAGACAGACCAGCGGCGAGAGAGCAGCGCTTGGAGCCAGGCAGGTGAGTTGCAAACAGCGCTTCCCGGCTGCTCGCTCTGCATCTAAAGGGGGAGCACGGAGGGCGCCCGGGAGAGGGAGGGAGAGGTCGGGCTGCCCTCCCCGCGGCTCCGGCTCCCCCCTCCACTATAGGGGACAGCTAGCTATCTAACCTATCCTGGGGGCACCTACCTAATCTAACCTACGCTGGGGGCACCTACCTAATCTAACCTACGCTGGGGGGCACCTACCTAATCTAACCTACACTGGGGGGCACCTACCTAATCTAACCTACACTGGGGGGCAGCTACCTATCTAACCTTCACTGGGGGGCAGCTACCTATCTAACCTTCACTGGGGGGCAGCTACCTATCTAACCTACACTGGGGGGCAGCTACCTATCTAACCTACACTGGGGGGCAGCTACCTATCTAACCTACACTGGGGGGCAGCTACCTATCTAACCTACACTGGGGGGCAGCTACCTATCTAACCTACACTGGGGGGCAGCTACCTATCTAACCTACACTGGGGGGCAACTACCTATCTAATCTATACTGGGGGGCAGCTACCTATCTAACCTATACTGGGGGCACTTATTTAACCTGTATTGGGGGCACCTACCTAGCTAGCCTATACAGGTGGCCACTATACTGGCTACCTATATTGCAGGCACCTACCTAAATAACCTGTACTGGGGCACCTACCTATCTAACTTATACCGGGGGCGCCTGCCTATCTAACCTATACTGGGGGCAACTATACTGGCTACCTATACTGGAGGCACCTACCTGGCTAACCTATAGCGGGGGCAACTATACTGGCTCACCTATGCCTGGCTACCTATACTGGGGTACCTATTCTTGGCTACCTATACTGGGGGGGACCTATACTAAGTGCAACTAGACCTGGCTAACCTATACTGCGGGCACCCATACCTTGCTCGCGGGGGGGGGGGCGCAATTTTTACACCCTCGCCCCGGGTGCATTTTAGCCTAGAAACTGCACTGTGTAACGCAACGTGGGCAGTGTGAACAGCCCACTTGTGTTACATTGCTGTGCGTTGGGGAAGCGTTACAGGCTGCACTAACATGCGCCTGTAACGTCCCTGTGTGTAAGCAGCCTAGATATTACTGAAAAAAATCTGCTTCATGGACTTTATTCCCATCCTGGATCAGGGTGGTTTGAATGCTGTTGTGTTTTTAGTGTAATTGAGTTTATATACTTGTTCTGAGAGATAAAGATGAATTGGTAATCAACAGTCAAGCTCAGCACCACAGACAAAGCAAAAATACAGGATAATCTCATTATAAACTCCTATATAGTAAAAACATTTGGTTAGTAAACTACCTCTCCAGGTCACAGCCAATCTCCATTATAAGTCTATGGGAGCAACGCCTGGTATAGTAAACTCTGATATAGTAAGGCTGCTTTCACAGTGGGACGTTAAAGTCCCACGTTCCAGCAGCCTGTAACGCAGCCCAACTCACAGTAATGAAAAATCAATGTGTTGTTCACAGTGCCCACGTTGCGTCACATTGTAACGCTACACGTTGAATGAAAGTGCAGCATGCTGTGCGTTATACTGGGCTTTAGTTGCGTTGCACATGCTCAGTGACTAGCCACATGGTTTTTGTGAGTCGAATCATCCGGATCATCACAATGAACGATTCGGTTCATAGTGGATGTCTGTCTGGAAGAAACAAGAACATACAGAATGTACAGTGCAGGGAAAGTAGTGTCCTGCTAGTCATTTCACCCCCAGTCTGCTTCCCTAGTAAAATGATTCAAATGATTCGGTTCAAAGATCCGGATCTTTTCGGTGATCCATTTAGAATAATCCGAATCCTTGAAAAGATCCGGACTTCCCATCACTATCCTGGAGCGGCTGTTCCATCAGTATAGATAGAACGAAAACAGCGCACCAAGAGCTGCATAACGCGGCTCAATCTGACGTCCAACTTCAACACCAGCATGCGTTGTGTTAGGGGCACGTTATGCGACCTTAACGTCCCCTAAAACGCAACGTCTTGGTGTGAAAGAGGCCTTAAACTTCTGTCATAATAAACATGTTTTTGGCCCCTACATGATGCTGAATCTTGTTATGGTAAATAGTGGGTGGCACATGCATCATGTCAGTGTGAAACCCATGGTCGGCTTGGCTGCTCTCTTCAGGCTGGTTGCAAGTGAGTTGATGCCAGATAACATTTATAGTAGTGGCTGGATAGTGTAATGGTTAAGGGCTCTGCCTCTGACACAGGAGACCTGGGTTTGAATCTCAGCTCTGTCTGTTTAGTAAGCCAGCACCTATTCAGTTGGAGACCTTGGGCAAGACACTCTAACACTGCTACTGCCTATAGAGCGCGTCCTAGTAGCTGCAGCTCTGGCGCTTTGAGTCTGCCAGGAGAAAAGCGCGATATAAATGTTCTGTGTTTGTTTGTTTGATTTAGGCTGGTTTCACAGTGGGATGTTACAGGCGCACGTTAGAGCAGCCTGTAACGCACCCCACCGCACAGCAATGAAAAATCAATGGGCTGTTCACAGTGCTCACGTTGTGTTACTTAGTAACGCTGCGCCATAAGACAACGTACTGCATGCCGTACTTTATAAGCGGCAGAGCCGCGTTAGACTGCTTGCACATGCTCAGTAATGTTGGAGAGGAGCGGAGAGCGGCCAGGCACATGGCTAATTAATATTCACTGCACTCCAGTGACGTGCAGTGTTTACTTCCTGGAGCGGCCGCTCTGTGCGGCGATTGGCCGGGCAGGACCACGTGATGCCGCATGCGTCCAAGAGTACACATCACGGCATCACAGACGCCAGAGTGAGCTGCACAATGCAGCTCACTCTGACGTCCACATCAGAGAGCACCAGGCGTTGTGTTAGGGGCACGTTATGCAACCATAACGTCCCCTAAAACGCAACGTCCTACTGTGAAACCAGCCTTACTGTATAAGACAAGAAGAATGGCACCGGCGCAGGATATACAGTACTGGAGAAAGAAGCAGCCTGGGGAAAATGAATAATGTGAACGTAAACAAGAGGATGCAGTGTTACCACTTCCACATTGCAATCACAACAATTACAATAGTAGTATCATCACAGTCCTCCCACGGGATTGTATGCACTCCTTCGTATCTCTTTCCTTGTTGGCGATGAAGCTCCTGGTAGCATGTGGGGTACAGTACAGGCTACTTTCACTTGTAGTGCAGATTGAAGTGGGCCTGCTTGCTGAAAAACTAAGGAGAGTGGAGAGTAGAGTGCTAAGTCCCGCCCTCGGAGGTATCAAAGTAACTCGCATTACAGATGTGAGTGGCTTATTATGATTGGTTGCATTTTGAAGACAGGCTTCATGATTGGCTCAAGTGTGAGCAGAAAGTTTTGCAGGGCATGTGCTGCAAGTCCTGCCCACGGAGGTATCAGAGCCACTCACAGGAAGCGAGTGGCTGCCTCTATTTGGTGACTGCTGCAATTTTTAAGGTACTCTGGATACTGTACTAGTGATTTGTCCAGCCCGGCTATGCAGCCCTAAGGTATACTTAATGTAGTCCACCAAATGTGCAAGTGCTTGTACTGTACCTCCAATGGGAAGACAGAGTTGCTCCTTTGCAGCATGTTGGGCCATTTCTAGGACAATTTCTGATATAGTAAACCATTTTTCCTGGTTCGTTGGAGTTAACTTGCGATTATGTTTCTAAGCAGGGATGCTCATCCGGATCTCGGGTACCCGGATTAACTCAGGTATCCGACCATTTTCCGCTATCCGGGTCGGTTACGGATTCCGGATACCTGGGCCAGTATCCGGATAGCTCTATGCGGGTATCTGGCCACATAATCCGGGTACCCGCGGATATCCGACGGATATCTGGATCCGGGTACTGTAACAAGGGAGATGATGTCATTGAGCCAATCAGAGGGCTCCCAGCAGAAGCCCTAGCAACCAATCACAGAGGAGAACTCTGGCCAGCCCCACCTGACCTCATTGAGCCAATCAGAGGCCTCCCAGCCTAAGCCCTGGCACCCAATCACAGAAGGGAACCCTGGCCAGCCCCCCTGTGTAATAAGAGGGCTGGTATGATGAGACAGATCGTCCTTGCTTGTGTGGCTGGCTGGCTGGTCACTGACAGACTTGCTCCAGTGCTGTTGGCTTAGCAAGTGCTGCCTGTATACAGTGATAAACCTAAAGCTTTGAGTGCTAAACACCTTCACTACACTATTGTTCTATTGTTTTTTTTAGCTAGCTAGTGTAATTGTTTGATTTCATTCACTCAGTTAGGTCCTGTCTGTGTGTGCTGTACAGGCCAGCAGGACAGTATAGGTTAGGGAAGAAATAGGATTACTGTGTTATTGTATTGTATTATATAGTTAGTTAGTACAGCAGTTAGTTGTTAGAGTAGTACTGTGTTAGCTTACTACAGATTACTGCTGTGCTGAGCATTGTCAGTGTGACAGTTAGACAGATTGTGCTTGATTCACAAAGCCGTGCAAACTGTTTAGCACGGGTGTGCTAAACAGTTAGCATGTGAAGTGCCGTTCGCGAACTTTTGGGCACGCAAAGTGCGCAATTTGCGCGAATCGCGGCAAATTGCACGCGCTAAAGTCCGTGATCGTGCGAATCGTGGCACTTTGCGCGCGCAAAAGTCTGCGAATGGCACTTCACGTGCTAACCGTTTAGCACACCCGTGCTAAACAGTTTGCACGGCTTTGTGAATCAAGCCCATAGTGTGCACAGTCTGTCCTCTACTCTGCGGTCTGTCACTCCGTGCTGATTTGATTTAAAGTCCAACCCCGATTTCATTAAAGTAAAAGTACCCCACATCATCTGTTGACATCATCACGTATAAGTTGTACTATGTCTGCTGGCACCGGCAGCCAGGGGAGGGGCAGCAAGGGCTAGAGGACAGGGAGCAACACTACGGCCACCCTCAGAAGGTCTGCCGTGTCAGTGTCGACCCCAGCGGGCAGCCTACCCTCAGTCAGCGAGCTTTTCGCTCCAGGCGCCACGATTGAACTCAGGGCTGTTAGCCGCAAGGAGTTTGAGGAGGATGTTCTGGGTTTTGAGGAGGGGGGGGTATGATGTTGATGATGGGATGAAGGACCGTGACTACCATCCACAGGATGGGGATGTCAGCTCTGACTCTGAGGAGGATGCGTTGGTGGGTTTGGCATGGAGGATCAGCATTGCAGACAGTGGCCGTGGAATGCGGGACCCACCACATCCTTCTGCCGCTACCACCAGCCGAACCCCCAAAGGGTGAAAAGCCGCAGCATCCCATTCAGGCCGCAGGGGAATCTTCACCTCCCCAATCTGGCGGTTTTTTACTCTGCCCTCATTGGACAGCAAGTTTTCCATATGCTATGTGTGCAAACTACAGATGAGCAGAGGTTGTGATCCCTACAAGTATGGCACCTCCAGCTTCATCACCCATCTGGCAAAAAAACATGTTGTTGAGCATGAGGAGTTCAAGAGGCTGAAGCAAGCTGGCGCTGGCTCCCACCGCCACGGTGCCACAGGCCACTGCTGCTGATACCACCACCTATATTCAACCCAAAACACAATTGCGGACTTGCGGTGTCATTTTTGGAGGTGTCTGGGCTGAAAACTGTCATGTCCCAGTTGTGCGATTGGACTTTGGACACAATGTGGGCTGTACGACCGCTGTCTGGAACCTAGTCCTGATGTTAATTGAGAACTTTTTTTTTTTTTTTCCATTTTATGTCCACCAAATAATAAATTAGTGTTTCCCTTTAAAAAAAAAAAAAACATGATGCTACATGCATCATTTACCCTAAAACCCATTTTAAATCTATTTAAAGGGCACTTCCGGTTTTTCTATCCGGGTAATTTGGTCGGATATCCGAATTCACTCGGATATCCGCAAGGTCGGATCCGGATACCCGAATCGGACCCGGGTATCTGGGTACCCGGATCCGGGCGGGTATTAAAAAGTACTACCCGAGCAACCCTGTTTCTAAGTGGAAAACAGCCCTAAAAAGACCAATTTTTTTTTTGCGTTACCAAGTATGGTTTTGGGAGGAAACCTACAGAAACGCAGAAAGAACACACAAACTCTATGCATATAGATTCCTCAAAGATCCGGGGTAGCTTTGGGCATCCTTGTCGTGGTCATGGGTGGAGCCAAATTTACATGAACTTAGCTGCGGTCTAAGGACTGTTTCACACTCGGGCACTTTTCAATGCTTTCCTTATGTGCTGGCGATCAGCAAAGCTGATCTATACTGATACTGATGTATCCTAATGAGATCATTCACACTGCAGAGTTTTCAATTTGGATAAATCACAAACTTGCTGCATGCAGCATTTGGGGGGAAATTGCGATGTAATTCTCGTTGTATTGAACAGGGATCACAAACTCAAATTGCGTAATTCCACAAGCAATGCATTCCGAGTGTGAATTAGATTTATGTAGGCCTGCCCAGTAAAATGCACAGAATGCTCCTGGCGACGGGAGGGTGATTGAGGACGAATGCAGATGGGGCCATGCAATGCATAGTGGGGGACTGGAGCATTGCACAGTGATGGCGCAGGCACAGGGCGGCCACAGTTCCTAGCATGCCCCCATGGAGGAACCACAGCTCCTAGCATGCCCCCATAGAGGAACCACAGCTCCTAGCATGCCCCCATAGGGTCACCACAGCTCCCAGCATGCACCTATGCTGGCTCCATGGAGGTATGCTGGGAGCTGTGGTGCCTCAGTGGGGGGGCACCCTGGGAGCTGTGGTGTCTCAATGTGAGGCATGCTAGAAGTTGTGGTGCATAACTGGCGGGCACGCTGGGAGCTCTGATGCCTCTTTCGAAGCATGCTGGGTGCTGGAGAGCCTCTATAGAGAGCATGCTGGATGCTGTGGATAACATCAATGCCCCCCCCCTCCCCCCCCCCCGCAAGGCGTAAGTACTCACCTTCTCCATTCAGCTTTCTGAGTCCAGAGACATCTTCTATCGCTGGTGCTTCTCCCCCTAGTGTCTAAGAATCAGAGGCTGGGAGATCTAGCGTCTAATTTATTCTCAAACACCATGGGGAGAAGCCGAAAGAGAAGATGTCTCTGGAATCCAGAGACCAAGCAGCCAGAACAGGTGAGTACTGCCTCATGTTGTACTGCTGGGAGGAGGCAAAGGGAGACATCCGTGGCATGGGCCACAAATCTTTAGCATTAAAAACACGCCTGCCACGTTACTAATGAGTGTTACCATAGCAACGCCCCCACCACTTGAGTACTGCGGATCACGCTAAAAGTGTATCTCGCGGTACAATGTTGCCAGTAGTAATGGTAATATCTCCATGTGCTGTCTACGCACAGCACTATTACTGGACTTTTGTGCATCAACCCCTCGGTTGAGGGGTGCTTATTGTACAACCACATGTGAATGGCACGTGCAGTAGCGTGTATCTTGGGATCGCGTTATTGTAGGAGGGGGGGGGGGACCAAGGCTGAGTGTGTGAAAGCCTACACTATGATGCCAGGGAAAAGTGAGGAGACACAAACCGGAGAGCCTGCCAGGTGCCACCGTATGGGTGAGAGCCTGTTTTAAATTACTTTGAGACCAGTTTTTATCAAACTGTATGTAAGTGCAATAGCTTTTATACCGGTCTGGGATGGGGAGATATTAAAAACTAGTGACCTTAGCCCATTTAAAAACTGGCTAGGTCTGTCACCACGCGCATGCCCACACCTGCCCGATGTGCGCACGTCCGCCGTGCGCACGCACGCCCTCCCCTTCAGTGTCTCTGCGTCCCTTCCTGTACATGCGCAGTACAACGAAACACACACACAGGGACATGTGACGCAGAGACACTTGGGTTTTATTATAGAGGATGATTAAAGTGACCAGGAAGAAAGTCCCGCCCGCGGAGGTATCAAAGTAACTTGCATTACAGATGTGAGTGGCTTATTATGATTGGTTGCATTTTGAAGAGAGGCTTCATGATTGGCTCAAGTGTGAGCAGAAAGTTTTGCAGGGCATGTGCTGCAAGTCCTGCCCACGGAGGTATCAGAGCCACTCACAGGAAGCGAGTGGTTGCCTCTATTCGGTGACTGCTGCAATTTTTAAGGTACTCTGGATACTGTACTAGTGATTTGTCCAGCCCGGCTATGCAGCCCTAAGGTATATTTAACCTTGTAGTCCACCAAATGTGCAAGTGCTTGTACTGTACCTCCAATGGGAAGACAGAGTTGCTCCTTTGCAGCATGTTGGGCCATTTCTAGGACAATTTCTGATATAGTAAACCATTTTTCCTGGTTCGTTGGAGTTAACTTGCGATTATGTTTCTAAGCAGGGATGCTCATCCGGATCTCGGGTACCCGGATTAACTCAGGTATCCGACCATTTTTCGCTATCCGGGTCGGTTACGGATTCCGGATACCAGGGCCAATATCCGGATAGCTCTATGCGGGTATCTGGCCGCATAATCCAGGTACCCACGGATATCCGACGGATATCTGGATCCGGGTACTGTAACAAGGGAGATGATGTCATTGAGCCAATCAGAGGGCTCCCAGCAGAAGCCCTAGCAACCAATCACAGAGGTAAACTCTGGCCAGCCCCACCTGACCTCATTGAGCCAATCAGAGGCCTCCCAGCCTAAGCCCTGGCACCCAATCACAGAAGGGAACCCTGGCCAGCCCCCCTGTGTAATAAGAGGGCTGGTATGATGAGACAGATCGTCCTTGCTTGTGTGGCTGGCTGGCGGCTTAGCAAGTGCTGCCTGTATACAGTGATAGACCTAAAGCTTTGAGTGCTAAACACCTTCACTACACTATTGTTCTATTGTTTTTTTTTAGCTAGCTAGTGTAATTGTTTGATTTCATTCACTCAGTTAGGTCCTGTCTGTGTGTGCTGTGCAGGCCAGCAGGACAGTATAGGTTAGGGAAGGAATAGGATTACTGTGTTATTGTATTGTATTATATAGTTAGTTAGTACAGCAGTTAGTTGTTAGAGAGAGTAGTACTGTGTTAGCTTACTACAGATTACTGCAGTGCTGCTGTGCTGAGCATTGTCAGTGTGACAGTTAGACAGATTGTGCTTGATTCACAAAGCCGTGCAAACTGTTTAGCAAAACAGTTAGCACGTGAAGTGCCGTTCGCGGACTTTTAAGTGCGCAATTTGCCGCGAATTGCGGCAAATTGTGCGCGCAAAAGTCTGCGAATGGCACTTCACGTGCTAACTGTTTAGCACACCCGTGCTAAACAGTTTGCACGGCTTTGTGAATCAAGCCCATAGTGTGCACTGTCTGTCCTCTACTCTGCGGTCTGTCACTCCGTGCTGATTTGATTTAAAGTCCAACCCCGATTTCATTAAAGTAAAAGTACCCCACATCATCTGTTGACATCATCACGTATAAGTTGTACTATGTCTGCTGGCACCGGCAGCCAGGGGAGGGGCAGCAAGGGCTAGAGGACAGGGAGCAGCACTACGGCCACCCTCAGAAGGTCTGCCGTGTCAGTGTCGACCCCAGCGGGCAGCCTACCCTCAGTCAGCGAGCTTTTCGCTCCAGGCGCCACGATTGAACTTAGGGCTGTTAGCCACAAGGAGTTTGAGGAGGATGTTCTGGGTTTTGAGGAGGGGGGGTATGATGATGATGGGATGAAGGACTACCATCCACAGGATGGGGATGTCATCTCTGACTCTGAGGAGGATGCGTCGGTGGGTTTGGCATGGAGGATCAGCATTGCAGACAGTGGCCGTGGAATGCGGGACCCACCATATCCTTCTGCCACTATCACCAGCCGCACCCCCCAACCCCCAAAGGGTGAAAAGCCGCAGCATCCCATTCAGGCCGCAGGGGAATCTTCACCTCTCCAATCTGGCGGTTTTTTACTCTGCCCTCATTGGACAGCAAGTTTTCCATATGCAATGTGTGCAAACTACAGATGAGCAGAGGTTGTGATCCCTACAAGTATGGCACCTCCAGCTTCATCACCCATCTGGCAAAAAAACATGTTGTTGAGCATGAGGAGTTCAAGAGGCTGAAGCAAGCTGGCGCTGGCTCCCACCGCCACGGTGCCACAGGCCACTGCTGCTGATACCACCACCTATATTCAACCCAAAACACAATTACGGACTTGCGGTGTCATTTTTGGAGGTGTCTGGGCTGAAAACTGTCATGTCCCAGTTGTGTGATTGGACTTTGGACACAATGTGGGCTGCACGACCGCTGTCTGAAACCTAGTCCTGATGTTAATTGAGAGCTTTTTTTTTTTATTTTTTTTTCATTTTATGTCTACCAAATAATAAATTAGTGTTTCCTTAAAAAAAAAAAAAAATTATGCTACATGCATCATTTACCCTAAAACCCATTTTAAATCTATTTAAAGGGCACTTCCGGTTTTTCTATCCGGGTACCCGAGTAGGTCGAGTACCCGCGGGTAATTTGGTTGGATATCCGAATTCACTCAGATATCCGCAAGGTCGGATCCGGATACCCGAATCGGACCCGGGTATTTGGGTACCCGGATCCGGGCGGGTATTAAAGTACTACCCGGGGGCGGAGCTTGCCATGGAAGAGTAAGGAGGCAGAAGAGAGGAGCTCCTCCGCTACCATAGCCCAAACACACAGAAATAGGCTGCTAATTACCTGAAAACTGACCAGGATAGTATGTCCAGGCGATCTAGAAAGGCGGCAGAACTCGGAACACCAAAAAAATCCACCCAGCAACCACTCACTAAGTTTCTGAGGAGAAACGAGGCCACACAGACTCCTGCTAATATGGCTGCCACAGCATCTCCCTGTGAAAAGACCGTGCTGGACAGAGAGGAACTGGCAGCCACGACTAGAGCACTGAAGGAGATTAAGGACTATCTCCATAGTCTCCCCACAAAAGATGACCTAGCAGACTGCATCACAATGGCGACGAGAGCAGAACTCCAAGGCCTGCAGGAGGAGGTGACAGACCATGGAGGCAGAATAGCAGCCCTGGAAGCTTCAGTGGCTGAGATGAAAGCAGAGATAAGTAATCTCCAGACACAACAGGCCAACAGATTGCCACTAATACGATGCTACGTACAGGCCTGGAAGACCTCCAAATTCGCAGTAGAAGATGTAACATTAGAATTAGAGGTCTGCCTGAAGAGATTACTCCACAACAACTCAGCACCACAGTCTCTGCCATCTTTAATGGAATACTACAACAGCCGGCAGATAAACCACTGAAGTTTGACCGCATACACAGGGCACTACGACTACAACCCGCTGCGGATGAGCCTTCGAGGGATGTCATTTGTCGATTGCATTATTTTACTACAAAGGATGCCATAATGCAAGCTGCTAGAAAAATGGAGAATATAGTCTATGAAGGTCACCATCTGATGCTGTTTCAGGACCTGGCCCCCAGCACACTTGCTCAGCGCAGAGCTCTCCAACCACTCCTGAAAGCACTACAAGACAAAGGAGCCACCTATAAGTGGGGATTCCCCTTTCAGCTTCACATCACCAGAGACGGTAAGACTTATACCTTAACCACCCTGGCGTTCTATTAAGATCGCCAGGGAGGCTGCGGGAGGGGTTTTTTTTAATAAAAAAAAAACTATTTCATGCAGCCAACTGAAAGTTGGCTGCATGAAAGCCCACTAGAGGGCGCTCCGGAGGCGATCTTCTGATCGCCTCCGGCGGCCAGAAATAACACGGAAGGCCGCAATTAGCGGCCTTCCGTGTTTCGCTTACCTCGTCGCCATGGCGACGAGCGGAGTGACGTCATGGACGTCCTGACGTCAGCCGCCTCCGATCCAGCCCTTAGCGCTGTCCGGAACTTTTTGTTCCGGCTACGCTGGGCTCAGGCGGCTGGGGGGACCCTCTTTCGCCGCTGCATGCGGCGGATCGCCGCACTGCAGCGGCGATCAGGCAGCACACGCGGCTGGCAAAGTGCCGGCTGCGTGTGCTGCTTTTTATTTGAGCCAAATCGGCCTAGCAGGGCCTGAGCGGCAGGCTCCGGCGGTACTGGACGAGCTGAGCTCGTCCAGACCGCTCAGCTGGTTAAAGGACCCAGGAGGTTTTCCTGACCTTATTAAAACTATAGAAATTCCAGTAGTTGAGCTACCGGAATGGCAACCGGAGAAGCTTTTTTTGGGACTCCCCCAGAGAGCACGAAAAGCAAAACTAGGGGAGAGGCAAAGGAGATAACTTTGCTTGTTAAGCTGTCTTTCGTTTATGATGTCGCAGGTTAATAGTGGTTGTTGTGCTAAGTTAAAACCGGACTACGGACACTTTATTCCCTTAACTGATTTCTCATGGACGCACGCAGCTCCTGGTCTCCTGCATAGGCCTGCTCGTGTCTCCTAATTGACTCACGTCACCTGACAGGGCCCCTAAACTGCACTAGACTTTTCCTCGCCACCCTGATTGCTGGACTGTATGTTTTTGGAGGACTCTTTTAACAGCTTCCACCCCCTGGCCATGAGTCGAGTCAGGGATGATATGAATACAGATACAGGACACAATACACTGTTAAACAAACTTTCAGTTTAAACCTGAGAAAAGCCTCATGGCCGATGTCAGCTAAGTAAAATCGTTGCTTCTACCGGCCCGCTCTTCTATATCACTTATGTTTGTTAGCCTTATATAGGACATACTGAAGTTTGATAAAGGATAAAGTATGGTATATGCATTTAAATTGTACTTGTTGTATAAGCTAAGTTGACAGTCTATGATATGTATAATGCTGAAACTCCTGACCTAAACCTCCCGGGGCTGTTTAACAGTCCGGAGGAGAGTATAGCTATTATGAGAAAGGTCCTGGTTCGGGCGGCAGGGGAACCTGGGACTTACTTGGGGAGAAGGGGGGGGGGGGCGGAAGAAGATACTAGCCATATAGGTGTAACGGAGGTGGGAAAGCGGAAGAGGGGACCAGATAGGGTATCGCACAGTAATCGTGGGAATTTTCCGACATATTACACGGGGTCCATCAATAGTCCCATACAGACACGAGATGCCTATTACATACGCTCACAATCATGGCGTACATGTCAGTAATGGTGGAAAGAAATCGAGAGGTCTCTATAATTTTATACATGCGGATGTGTACATGTATACATGTGCATATATGCGTATATTCCTGTGTGTGTGTGTGTGTGTGTATCTGTGCGGATTCGCATGGTCATTTGAGTAGTCTGGTTTAAATAATTTGGATGTATATAAACCCCGACGAAATAATATAAGATGACCATTTAGCATATAAGGGGATCTTTTAAAAGTACTTTGTTGCTAGTTTAAATGTTATGGCTGATTCGCAATGGATGTTGCTAAAGTTTAAAAAGAGACACTGAAGCGAAAAAAAAATTATGATATTATGATTTCTATGTGTAGTACAGTTAAGAAATAAAACCTTAAGATCAGACACATCAGTCTAGTTGTTTTTAGTACAGGAAGAGTTAAGAAACTCCAGTTGTTATCTATGCAAAAAAGCCATTAAGCTCTACGACTTTCAAAGCCGTGGAGAGGGCTGTTTTCTGACTTTTATTATCTCAACTGTTTTCTTTTCCTCTGCCAGAGGAGAGGTCATTAGTTCACAGACTGCTCTGAAAGAATCATTTTGAATGCTGAGTGTTGTGTAATCTGCACATATTAGAGAATGATGCAATGTTAGAAAAAAAACACTATATACCTGAAAATAAAAATGAGAATATTTTCTTTGCTGCTAATCTTCTAGTAATTATTCATAGTACACAACCAATTCATTATATTATTTATTTATTTATTCGCTTCAGTGTCTCTTTAAAGCTAAGGTTTATTGGCAAACCCACATACACAATTTAGACAATACTGAGGGGCTGTGTGGGCGGAGGTATGCTCTACTGGGGTTGGTACTTCTCTCACGACCAATGGCATCTTCTTTCCCACATAGGGTACACAAACTAGCCCATTGCCATACTACGGTGATGGTTTGTTTTTCTGCATTTCTTCCACTGGAAGAATAGATCTACTTGGCCCAACTCTCGTTTGGGCTATGAGCCTCCTGTACAGACAGGTTGTTATACAAGTGTGGCGTGTCGTCTCCTAGTTCTCTCTGTTCTCTTAATATGGGGCTCATGAAGGTGATCTCAGTCAATTCCAGGGGACTGAATATTCCTGAAAAAAGGAGAATATTATTAAAGGATATGAGGAAACAGAGGGCGCAGATCGTCTTCGTTCAGGAGACGCACTTCCGAGGCAACAATGCCCCTAAGCTAACAGACAGAAAGTTTCCTATCAGCTACACCAGCAATTCCCCTGACACAAAAACAAAAGGGACTGCAATCTTCATTAGTAGAGACCTAGCAGTTTCCGAGTTGGGAAAGCTGGTGGACCCCAATGATAGATATGTGTTTCTTAAATGTTTGATTAACGAACAAAAATACACTTTGGGCTCAATCTACGCCCCTAACTCCGAACAAGACACATTTATAGTAAAAACTCTGCTGGAATTGGACTCTTTTGCAGAGGGTAGCGTCATCCTGGGCGGAGACCTTAATATGCCTCTTAATCCATCATTAGATACTTCTCAGGGTAAGTCTTTGATAGCCTATTCTAAGCTTAACAAAGTGAAGAGAGCACTACACGACAGACAGTTAGTGGACGTCTGGAGAGTGACACATCCCACGGACAAGGACTATTCATTCTACTCTCCAGTACACAAGGCCTACTCGCGCATTGATTATATACTGATGTCACATAACTTGCTCTCCGAGCATATACAATCAGACATCGGAATAATTTCTTATTCTGATCATGCGCCGGTTAGTGTATCTTTAAACGCTGAAAACAAAAGAGGGAATGAATGTCTCATTACTTCAGGATAATCAAATTTCAGAAGAGTTAATGCAACAAATTAATGAATACTTTAGTCTAAATGATACTGGGGATGTGTCACTCCCGGTTCTATGGGAATCCCACAAATGCGTCCTCAGGGGGACATTGATCAAATTGGGCGCTAAGCGGAAAAAAGAAAGAGCAGAGGCTATAATTAGATTATTAGAAGAGATTCGAATCCTTGAACGTAGACATAAACAGAATACTTCACAGGACAACCTGATCCCTCTTCTAGACTCCAGGAAAAAACTAAACGCAATTTTACAAGATAATGCAAAACATGTAGCACATAGATGTAGACACACCTTCTTTATGTACGGAAACACCTGGAAAGCTGTTAGCCAGAGCTCTAAGACAGCAACAACAAAAAATATATGTCGCATAGATTATAGATTCTAAAGGCAAGAGACATAACAGAAGTGAATCTATTGCTCGGGGCTTCAGAGAATTTTATTCTAAGTTATATAAACTAAAACAGGCTTCAGGAGCTGACAGACAAGATAGTCTAGTAGTCGCTATAGACAAATACCTTGATCAAGCTAACATGCCTAAATTGACTGCAGATATGATCAAGGATATGGAAGCACCTTTTACTGAAACTGAGATTAGAAGGGTGATAGCGGGCATCAAACCCCAGGACCTGATGGTTACCCCATCGAATATTATAAAAAATTTAAAAACTTACTGGTCCCCTATTTATATAAACTGTTCAATGCCCTCGCAGATAGCGATCAAAAAGTGACATTACCTCTCCAAACTTTAGAATCGCATGTGACAGTGATAGAGAAACCAGGGAAAGACCCCACAGCATGCAGCAGCTATCGCCCTATATCCCTTTTGAACCTAGATCTGAAGATCTTCTCTAAAATTATAGCCCAGCGTCTCTCAGAACATATGGTATTCCTTATCCACTGGGACCAAGTGGGCTTTGTCCCCATAGAGAGGCCAGAGATAACACTATTAGGGCATTGGACCTGCTCCAGCTCGCCCGGTCGAAGAAAATCCTATGTATGTTACTATCTACAGACACTGAAAAAGCCTTCGACCGGGTGAGCTGGCAATGGATCAATTCTGTCCTGCATAAAATAAATATTGGAGAGCGCCTGATGTCATGCATTGGGGCCTTATATTCACACCCTACGGCACGAATCAAGGTCAATGGTCTTCTATCGGATCCCCTTACAATAAAAAATGGAACGAGACAGGGATGCCCGCTGTCACCTTTAATCTTTGCCCTGGCTTTAGAACCCTTTTTGCACCATGTGCAAGCAAAAGAAGACATAAAGGGTATTGAATCTGGTAAGACTAACCATAAAGTCGCTGCCTATGCAGATGACCTGCTGTTCTTTCTAACTAATCCCCTGATCACGTTGCCCAATCTATTACGGGAATTTGACACCTTTGGTAAACTCTCCTACCTTAAAATTAACAATGACAAATGCGAGGCTTTCAATGTAGGCCTGCCACCTGAGACCAAAGAACAATTAGAACATAACTTTCCATTCAAATGGAAACAGCAACACATAAGATATCTTGGGACGAATATCTCAGATTCCCTTAGCAATGTCTACACACATAACTTTCCCCCTATCCTACAGCAATTAACGGCAGACTTAACAAAATGGGATCTCCCTCAGCTTTCGTGGCTAGGCAGAATTGCAGTCATAAAAATGAACCTCATGCCCAGACTGTTATACCTCTTCCAAACACTCCCGATCCCAATACCAATGTCATTCCTACAAAAAGCGCAGTCGACGTTCACCAAATACATCTGGAGAGGCAAACACCCGAGGATTAGGCCCCGTTCACACTTGCGTTTTGGCAAGTAAACTGATCCTGATCAGAACCGTACGGTTACGATCCGGACCCAGTCCGTTTGTATCAGGCATGCATCAGGCTGCCATCGGGATCCGTGGGCAAAAAATAGTGAAATTTAATTAAAAAAATGTTGGGGTCAGCAGAAGGTGCACCTGGTGCACCTGTAGAATCAGGTTCCTCCGCTGTAGGCCTCACCTCCACCTCCGACATTCTGCCAAACAGCTCCAGCACGTCTGTCACTGCTGCTCCACTCCAGACATGCTTGGCCCATGTGTCCCCATCCGAAATGGCCGCTTGGATACGCATAGGAAGTGGGGTAGAACATCAGGTTTTTGTAGGCAGTGTGTTCTGCGCCTTCAGTTTCCCATTGGTTTCTGTGTTCCAGATGGTGCTGTCAGGCTCAGGTCCGGCTCCGGTCCGGGTGCGTGGGCCTGAGATCTGGACCCAAAAAATAGCGCATGTTGGAAAAGTGTCCGGAGTCTGGTCCGGCTCCGTACTGTACGGAACGTACGTATGTGAACGTCCGCATAGCCTTTGCATTGCTATGCGGAACGTACGTTCCGTTTGTACAGTATACGGTCCGGATCCGATCAGGCGGATCCGGACAGGGAATGCTAATGTGAACCGGGCCTTAGAGGAGAGATCTTGTATAGGCCCAAACAGAATGGAGGGTTGGCAGTGCCAAAAGTGGCTTATTACTGTTAAGCCGCAGTTCTTACTAGGGCAGTAGATTGGATTAGGCACACTCAGTCTAAACAATGGACAAATTTAGAACAAGAGCCATCACCCTATAACCTATGTAATCTGATGTGGCTGACCAGATCTTCCTCTAATCATTGGTCTCTTCCCCCTCTGTGCGCTCGGACGCTCCAAGTATTTGCGAAAGTGAGGAAACTAGCTGAGATCTCTCCCTGGCCTTCCCCTCTATTACCACTGATTGATAACCCTGACTTCCCAAAGTGCAGTGGGACGGGCGCACCTGGGACCTGGAAAGAGCTTAAATCCCTAAATTTAACTAATATCGCGGGAGAAGGACCATAGCTGTCACTATCAGACCTTAGGCGCATACACGGGAAACCAAATCTAGATTGGTGGGGTTATTTCCTAATTAGATTCATGCTGAGACACCTAGGAGTACAACCCGCAAGGTTAAGGAAATTAACTGAGTTCGAGGACCTATGCAATGGATCTGATCCAGTTAAAAAAAGCACTCTCCAGGATCTATCTCTTACTAATTACACAAATCGACCAAAGTGCACCATTTTTTGACAAATGGGAAAGAGAAATTGCTAAACCATTTACCCTAGCGCAACAAGAAAAAAATATGCATATATGCCCATAAGACTTCCTTATCGGCCAAAATCCAGGAAACCAACTATAAAATTTTATCTCGGTGGTAGGTTACATAATATCTTTCCAGAGTTGGATGATAGATGCTGGAGATGTGGTGGAGATACTGGCTCACTTCTACATCTCTTATGGACCTGCCCACTCCTTTCAGGTTTCTGGAAAAAAATAGAAAGGCTTCTGAAACACGTTACCGAACTAGAGGTACCATTCTCTCCAGAATTTTACCTCTTACACCACAATTCATGGTCAATGAAGGCCTATAAAAAAAATCTAATAACAGAACTAGATCACATATACTCAATGGAACAACTAAAACACTGCACCCTGAACAGATCAGAAGCCTTTCGCAAAACGTGGTCGTTCTGGAGTATGTTTAGGGAATCTGAAGACTTTATCAAAGTACTTGAGGGGTTAATGTGAATACAATGACACAGAGGTCCCTGGGGACTCCCTGGAGTTGACACTGGAAGTTTTCTTTTTCAAACTACTTGAATAGATTGAGGGGGGGGGGGGAGACGACATGCCACACCTAATTGGGGCATGCAGAACTGCATGCTCACCTTAGTTTGATTTAAAATTTTAAATAAAAATGTTTACTTTTAATGTTTATGCTTTTTCTGCTTAATAAAATCTTCACTTGTTGTCTATATTAGGACTTCTGTTAATAGGTAATACCACTCCAACGGTGTCTCTAACTTATGCTCATATTAACGGAGCTGCGTCTCCAGATGTTTCATATGTTAAAAGCTCGCCTGTGGATAATTATGTGCTGTCCTGAAATTACTCTTTCTGTATGAACAGTTTCAAACTAAATTTAATAAAGAATATTAAAAAAAAAAAAAAAGTACTACCCGAGCAACCCTGTTTCTAAGTGGAAAAGAGCCCTAAAAAGACCAATTTTTTTTGCGTTACCAAGTATGGTTTTGGGAGGAAACCTACGGAAACGCAGAAAGAACATACAAACTCTATCCTCAAAGATCCAGGGTAGCTTTGGGCATCCTTGTCGTGGTCATGGGTGGAGCCAAATTTACATGAACTTAGCTGCGGTCTAAGGACTGTGTTACACTCGGGCACTTTTCAATGTTCCTGATGTGCTGGCGATCAGCAAAGCTGATCTATACTGATACTGATGTATCCTAATGAGATCATTCACACTGCAGCGTTTTCAATTTGGATAAATCACAAACTTGCTGCATGCAGCATTTGGGGGTAAATTGCGATGTAATTCTCATTGTATTGAACAGGGATCACAAACTCAAATTGCGTAATTCCACAAGCAATGCATTCCGAGTGTGAATTAGCTTTATGTAGGCCTGTCCAGTAAAATGCACAGAATGCTCCTGGCGACGGGAGGGTGATTGAGGACGAATGCAGATGGGGCCATGCAATGCATAGTGGGGGACTGGAGCATTGCACAGTGATGGCGCAGGCACAGGGCGGCCACAGCTCCTAGCATGCCCCCATAGAGGAACCACAGCTCCTAGCATGCCCCCATAGAGGAACCACAGCTCCTAGCATGCCCCCATAGGGTCACCACAGCTCCCAGCATGCACCTATGCTGGCTCCATGGAGGTATGCTGGGAGCTGTGGTGCCTCAATGGGGGGGCACCCTGGGAGCTGTGGTGTCTCAATGTGAGGCATGCTAGAAGTTGTGGTGCATAACTGGCGGGCACGCTGGGAGCTCTGATGCCTCTTTCGAAGCATGCTGGGTGCTGGAGAGCCTCTATAGAGAGCATGCCGGATGCTGTGGATAACATCAATGGTATTGTACAACCACGTGTAGTAGCGTGTATCTTGGAATCGCGTTATTGTAGGGGGGGGGGGGGGAGACCAAGGCTGAGTGTGTGACAGCCTACACTATGATGCCAGGGAAAAGTGAGGAGACACAAACCGGAGAGCCTGCCAAGTGCCACCGTATGGGTGAGAGCCTGTTCTAAATTACTTTGAGACCAGTTTTTATCAAACTGTATGTAAGTGCAATAGCTTTTATACCGGCCTGGGATGGGGAGATATTAAGAACTAGTGACCGTAGCCCATTTAAAAACGGGCTAGGTCTGTCACCACGCGCATGCCCACACCTGCCCGATGCGCGCACGTCCACCGTGCGCATGCACGCCCACCCCTTCAGTGTCTCTGCATCCTTTCCTGTACATGCACAGTACAACGAAACACACACACACAGGGACATGTGACGCAGAGACACTTGGGTTTTATTATAGAGGATGATTAAAGTGACCAGGAAGAAAGTTATCAAGCAGCTTTGCAACACAACCGAGAAGGACTGAGTGGATCCGTGGAAGTGAGGGATGACCCTTATGCTAGACTTTGCTATAGGTCTTACAGGATGTTGAGTTCTTTATTACCAGGTGTAGTGAAGGCTGTCCTATCCCTTTCAATCCGAAACCTTTGTTAGGCCTGGTGCACACGAGCGGTTTTTGAAGCGTTTCGCAAACCGCTTCCGCCTGTGAAAACGCTTGGCTAATGTGTCTCAATGGGCTGGTGCACACCAGCGGTTTGAGGTTTTTAGCAAACCGCAAACGTGGGTCCTGCAGCACTTTTGCGGTTTGCAGAAGCGTTTCTTCTGCCTCAATGTAAAGTATAGGAAGGAAAAGCGCAAACCGCTCTGAAAATGCTAGATCAGAGCGGTTTTCCAGGTGTTTTTGTTACAGTAGCTGTTCAGTAATAGCTTTACTGTAACTATATGAAATCTGCTACACAAAAATGCTCCAGAAAACGCTAGGCATGTTTAGAAAAAGTCTCTAAACATGCCTAGAATCGCTCTGAAAAACAGCTTCAAAAACCTAGCATTTTGAGGATCTGCTAGCAGTTTTGGTGTGCACTGGGCCATACATAGCTCTTTGGAAAAGACACAGGAAGCTGAATAACTAGAGTGAGGTGTTTATATCTCTCTGGGAACCTGACACTTGTATTGATTGCTTGACTTTGGGAGTGTATTATGTGATGCCACCTTCCTTGCAAATACCTTGATTAACCCCTTCATGATGCAGCATGTAGGAGGAGTAGGAGGAGAAGCAGCGAGCGAGGTCATCACTGGGGAAAAGCAGCTTGTTGTGCTGTGTGAGACATCTGGCAGTGAGTGAGGAGGTGGGATGCAGGAGAGCAGCAGTGTTTCATTTGATCTATGTGCAAGAAGGGAGAAAGCGCCGACACTGCTGTCATTTGCTTTATTCAAACTTCCATACAATAGTGCTGCAACAGTGCTGCATACGTGCATACATATTTAAAGATTCCAAACACATACCGGAGATGACTGTAGATAGGTGCAGGGGATGAGGATCCTTACGGCCGTTTCGCTTCTACAGAGGCTGTGTTTCATTTCATTTGCACAGCAGAAGGTAGGAGGTGGCACTGCTGTCCTTACTGAGGAGGCATGGAGGATGGCCGACTGGCTGAGGGTGAGCAGTTTGTTTGTCCCAGATTTGCAGCCAGCCAGTTATTGTGCTGAGCTGCAGCATGTCATGTCTCAAGTTGTAGCATATGTTCCCTTGCTGACTGAGAACATTAAATGGAGCAGAGCAAATTGTCAGGTGCTGTTTGCCTCAGGCAGCAAAAAGTCTAGAACCGGCCCTGGATATTTTACCTTATAGCTGTATTCTTAACCACTTGAGGACCACAGTCTTTCTACCCCCTAAGGACCAGAGACTTTTTTTTTCTATTCAGACCACTGCAGCTTTCACGGTTTAGTGCTCAGTTATACAACCTACTATCTAAATGAATTTTCCCTCCTTTTCTTGTCACTAATACAGCTTTCTTTTGGTGCTATTTGATTGCTGCTGCAATTTTTAGTTTTTATTATAATCATCAAAAAAGACATGAATTTTGTCAAAAAAAAAAAAAGATTTTTTAACTTTCTGTGATAAAATTTGTCAAATAAAGTAAAATTTCTGTATACATTTTTGTCCAAATTTATTGTGCTACATGTCTTTGATTAAAAAAAATCCATTCAGTGTATATATATATCTTGGTTTGGGTAAAAGTTATAGCGTTTACAAACTATGGTGCCAAAAGAATGAATTTTCCCATTTTGAAACATCTCCGACTTTTCTGACCACCTGTCAGGTTTCATGAGGTGCTAAAAGTCCAGGATAGTATAAATACCCCCCAAATGACCCCATTTTGGAAAGAAGACATCCCAAAGTATTCAGTGAGAGGCATGGTGAGTTCATAAAAGATTTTATTTTTTGTCACAAGTTAGCGGAAAATGACACTTTGAAACAAAAATAAAACAAACAAAAAAAAGTTTCCATTTGTGCTAACTTGTGACAAAAAAAAAAAAATGAAATCTGCCACAGACTCACCATGCCCCTCTCTGAATACCTTGAAGTGTCTACTTTCCAAAATGGGTCATTTTTGGGGTGTGTTTACTGTTCTGGCATTTTGGGGGGTGCTAAATTGTAAGCACCCCTGTAAAGCCTAAAGGTGCTCATTGGACTTTGGGCCCCTTAGCGTAGTTAGGCTGCAAAAAAGTGCCACAAATGTGGTATTGCCGTACTCAGGAGAAGTAGTATAATGTGTTTTTGGGTGTATTTTTACACATACCCATGTTGGGTGGGAGAAATATCTCTGTAAATGGCAAGGTTTTGATTTTTATTTTTTTTTTACACACAATTGTTCATTTACAGAGAGATTTCTCCCACCCCACATGGGTATGTGTAAAAATACACCCCAAAACACATTATACTACTTCTCCTGAGTACAGTGATTTCACATGTGTGGCACTTTTTTGCACCCTAACTGCGCTAAGGGGCCCAAAGTCCAATGAGTACCTTTAGGATTTCACAGGTCGTTTTGAGACATTTGGTTTCAAGACTACACCTCACAGTTTAGGGCCCCTAAAATACCAGGGCAGTTTAGGAACCCCACAAGTGACCCCATTTTAGAAAGACAACACCACAAGGTATTCTGTTAGGAGTATGGTGAGTTCATAGAAGATTTTTTTTTGTCACAAGTTAGCGGAAATTGACACTTTGTGAAAAAAAAAAAAAACAATAAAAATCAATTTCCGCTAACTTGTGACAAAAAATAAAATCTTCTATGAACCCACCATACTACTAACGGAATACCTTGGGGTGTCTTCTTTCTAAAATGGGGTCACTTGTGGGGTTCCTATACTGCCCTGGCATTTTAGGGGCCCTAAACCGTGAGGAGTAGTCTTGAAACCAAATTTCTCAAAATGACCTGTAAAATCCTAAAGGTACTCATTGGACTTTGGGCCCCTTAGCGCAGTTAGGGTGCAAAAAAAGTGCCACACATGTGGTACCGCCGTACTCAGGAGAAGTAGTATAATGTGTTTTGTGGTGTATTTTTACATATACTCATGCTGGGTGGGAGAAATATCTCTGTAAATGACAATTTATTGATTTTTTTTTTACACATATCTCTGTAAATGGCAAGGTTTTGATTTTTATTTTTTTTTACACACAATTGTTCATTTACAGAGATATTTCTCCCACCCAGCATGGGTATGTGTAAAAATACACCACAAAACACATTATACTACTTCTCCTGAGTATGGCGATACCACATGTGTGGCACTTTTTTGTACCCTAACTGCGCTAAGGGGCCCAACATCCTATGAGTACCTTTAGGATTTCACAGGTCATTTTGACACCCCAAGGTATTCCATTAGTAGTATGGTGAGTTTATAGAAGATTTTATTTTTTGTCACAAGTTAACGGAAATTGATTTTTTTTTTTTTCACAAGGTGTCATTTTCTACTAACTTGTGACAAAAAAAATAAAAACTTCTATGAACTCACCATACTACTAATGGAATACCTTGGGGTGTCTTCTTTCTAAAATGGGGTCACTTGTGGGGTTCCTACACTGCCCTGGCATTTTAGGGGCCCTAAACGTGAGGAGTAGTCTGGAAAGCAAATGCCTCAAAATGACCTGTGAATAGGACGTTGGGCCCCTTAGCGCACTTAGACTGCAAAACAGTGTCATACATGTGGTATCGCCGTACTCAGGAGAAGTAGTATAATGTGTTTTGTGGTGTATTTTTACACATACCCATGCTGGGTGGGAGAAATATCTCTGTAAATGACCCACGGGTCATTTTGAGGCATTTGGTTTCTAGACTACTCACGGTTTAGGGCCCCTAAAATGCCAGGGCAGTATAGGAACCCCACATGTGAACCCCATTTTAGAAAGAAGACACCCCAAGGTATTCCGTTAGTAGTATGGTGAGTTCATAGAAGTTTTTATTTTTTTTGTCACAAGTTAGTGGAAAATGACACTTTATGAAAAAAAAAATCAATTTCTGCTAACTTTTGACAAAAAATAAAATCTTCTATGAACTCGTCATACACCTAACGGAATACCTTGGGGTGTCTTTTTTTTCTAAAATGGGGTCACTTGTGGGGTTCCTATACTGCCCTGGCATTTTAGGGGCCCAAAGCCGTGAGGAGTAGTCTCACGGAATGACGTCATCGACGTCGTGACATCATAGGGAGTCCCGATCCACCCCCCAGCGCTGCCTGGCACTGATTGGCCAGGCTGTGCATGGGGTCTCGGGGGGCCTACTATGCGGTGGGTAGCGGCGCTTCGGCGTCGATCGGAGCAAACATGCATCTAGCAAAGTGCTAGCTGCGTGTTTGAAAAAAAAAAAATTATCAAAATCTGCCCAGTAGGGCCTGAGCGGTGCCCTCTAGCGTCTCTGTCTCTAGGGAGGTTAAAAATCAATATTACTTTTCTTGTTGATAAATGGTCATTCTCCAGTTTATCTGAACTGCTGGGTTGTCTTTTTTGTTTTTTTGCTTCTTTACTTTCCCCTCAGACTTAATGCAGGTTTTTTTTCTGTAGTGAATACAGTGAGCAGCCTCATCTCCTCTTCTAGGTTTGCTGATACGGTGTATTGGAGCTATAATCATGACTCCTGTCACACAGCCAACTGGGTCAGAGTTCTCATTGACCAACATTAAGTAGCATGTGCTGCATACATGCGCCATCTAGTGTTATTTTATGGTAAGCTCAGATCAGCTGTGAGACAGGAGCTATGGTGAGAGGTCTGATGTATATCAGCCAGGCACAGAGAAGGAAAGGTGACCACCCACTCTCAACACTAAAGAATATTGCAGTTTTGGCAGGTAATACTGTGGGCAGAGCTGTGCTCAGCACTTGATCTGCTGTATATTTTTAATCACTTTCAAAATTGCTGCGCTGTCTAATTACTGATCAACTCCGTTAGAGCAATTAAAAAACAAATCAGTCAAAACAATATAAATATCACCAAAAATGTCACATAAAGTCCAATGAGTGCGCTGTGGTTCCTCCTGTAATAAAGTCAATGTCCTTCTGGTGCTATGCACTCCACTGCGCGCTCCTCCTGAGACCTATATAAAACATCTCCACATAGTGTGATACTGTATAACCATTCAATGATCAAATACTCCACAGTGCGGGTGCGAGTGATAACTGTGTCCACACGTGATCCCCACTACCCTAGAGGACAAAAAGGCTCACCAGATGTAAACCACCGTGATTCAGGTGGCAATCTCACATTCATTAATATGTATCACTCAGAGCATCAGTGATCATATCCAGTTCCAGTAAAAAATCCTTTAATAAAAGCATAAAACTACATCGCGCAGCATGTCAATCCAATGATGAATACACACTGCGCCTCTCGCGCACTTGGGTAACTTACAGACTCCCTTTAGGGATAGAGTAGCGAGTCATAGCGGCAAGTCTCTCCAGCATCAGACACGTCTCCAATAGCCTCTCTGCGGTGTCCCGCTATTCAGGCTCCCGCTCAGTGTGCATGATGTGTACGTACATTTGTTTGTACAGCGTGTGCTTGTCATAATATTATTTGCATACACACACACACACACACACACACACACACACACACACACACACACACACACACACACACACACACACACACACACACACACACACACACACACACACACACACATATTTAATGGAGGAAAGATATGAAGGTCGGCATTGCAATCTTCAGAATTTCTAAGTGGATATCGAAAGCAATAAACAATTGTTGTGAGCATCTGTGGTTTAAACAAGTTGAAATACACATACCGGTCCTGGTGAGCAGGCGGTGGGTGGGTGTGGGGCACTAGTAGCTGACTGCAGTTTCCCGCTAAGCGCGCTTCTACGGAGGGTTAAGGCAGGCGGGTATAACCCCATTATTATATCTGGATCAAAAACGTCATATCCGCCGACATCACTGCACTGTTTAAAGATTTACACATGCACAGTATAAACGCATAATTACGCAAGCGCTGAATGTGTAAAAATGTACACATACTTAATTTAGGTCCACATGACACAACTGCAGCCCAAAAATGCAAGCGTGTGCATGAACTGCTAACATGGCAATACTATTGTAAAATGCATAATGGGCGCAAGCAAAAATACATGGATAGAGGGATACTCTATCTAGTGTTCAATAATGGGTATGCCCATCTCCGAACCATGATGGCTACACATAACTTGTGGTTGTCAGGACATCTGGTGACAATAGTGATAAGCTAAAACTGTAAATACAAGCCAATTAGGGGGCAAGTAGCCATAATGTGCTGAATTCTCAGGTTCATATATCTACAAACCATGAATCAAAATACATTTTTTTTATCTCATAGTGAAGCAAAATCTAATACACTACGAATCATAAAAGATATTTAAAAAGGGGAGGCTTAGATGAGAATATACATAAATAAATGCAGCAATAGGGGGACTAAAGGGAGCAGGGAGAACGGCTACATATTAAAAGAGACTCTGTAGAGGTGCGGAGGATGAGTCAATCCTCCGCACCTCTATTTGACTGCATGTGCTTGATTAGTATATATATCTCTGTATCTACAATTTTATTGCTGCATGGAAGTACTTTTTAAGGAAGGCTATTAACCACTTTGAAACCCTTGCTACGCTTATCTACTCCCCACAAAACTTCATCTGAAGCTCAGGGGAGTAGATAGGCGTACTTGTGGTAAACAGTGTGCTGTATGCCCAATAAGCTATCTGATTATGTATATAGGGTATCATTTTAACCGTGACAAGTGAGCGAATAGATTTTGTGTTTGACAACTGAGGGCTAAGTCATGTGATTTTTTTTACCGGAAAACTGAATGAAAAGCAATAAAACTTATTTTCATGTACTCTATACCCCTAAATATATACTTGTAAAAAAACAAAACAAAAGTGACAGCATTGAAAAGAGAATACATAGTTACCCTAGGGACTTAGCTTTTAAAATATGTATGCCATTAGAGTGTATTACTGTTAATCATGAAGATAAGGGCTTTTAATTACTGAGTACAATGAAAAAAACAAAAAACACAAACCAGAAACTAATATATTATCGCCATACATTGTACTAGGAACATTATTTAAATGTTGAGATAACCAGGACAAAATTAGCAAATACAATGTGTGGGTTTTACCTATGGTAACATTGTTTATTTGAAAACTATAGTGGATGGAAATGGAGAAATAGTGTATTTTTTCTTTTTTTTTCTCATTTTTCCCTTTAAAATGCACAGATAATAACATAATTACTAAAAGCAAATATCACCCTCACAAAGCATAATTTGTGGCAAAAAAACAAGATATAGATCATTTACATCTGATGAGTAGCAATAAAGTTATTGGTGAATGAATGGGATGAGCGCTGAAATGTGAAAATTGCTCTAGTTTTTAAGCAAAAAACCCTGTGGTGCTGAAGTGGTTAAAAGTTGAGTTTTACTGTTATGATGAGCTGCTCCCAGAAATCTCTTTTTCTGTTGTATTTGAGTTTTTCCCTGCGCTTAGAAAAACACTTTTGTGAGCTCTTTTCTAAGCGCTTTTGCTGAGCGGTTAAGATTTTCACTTCCTGACATCAGTCAGGAAAGGAACTCTTGTAGCCGGAAATAAATACAATGTATTAATAAAAGCACTTTTTCAAGCATTTTGTGATTTCCCTGTACCTTCCATTGAGCCAAAGTGCTCAGAAAATGGTACTTAGAGCGTTTCCGATTTCAAGGAAACTGAAACGCTAAAATGTGAACACTGTCATAGGAAATCATTGCACAAGCACTTTTAGGGCTATTTGCTAAATCGTCATGGCTTAAAAAAAAATAAAAAAAAATCTGTGAGGACTTCAGCTATTGAGGACTGAAGTCTGACATCCCTGCTCTAAGCCAAGGGAATGGTTAATATAGCGGTGTCCAGTAAAGTGAAGCTGACTGCATACAGTTCAATAGAAATGATCAGTTTTCAAAAGACATGATTGTTTTGACCAAAACCTTAGGTTCCTTTCACACTGGTGCGGTGCAATTGGTCATTTTACCACATCTCACCGCTACGCTAATGAAAGCCTGTGGGTGATTTCATACAGTATGTGGTGTGCCAGAAGTAGCCAATCTACCACATAGACAAACAAACATTACCACGCGACCTCAGCGGCGGACTGGAAGTCATGTAAGTCTATGGCAAAACAGGGTTTGATACAATGTTTGCATTATGATGTTGCAGCTCTATAACAGGAAGTGACCACAAGCATCACTTCCTGTTTGGATCTCGGCCAGAAGAGGATTACCGCATACTGACACGGGAATCCCCGAAGGCCTGATTTTTGGTGGTGTGGTGCAGCCCTTGTATACAGTCTGAAGCTGGCCTTACTGCAATCCTGCTACTGCACTGAAGATCAGTTTATAACTTTTTTTCAAGTTAAATTGAAAAAAAACATTCCGTCAGGCAGGTTGGAAATTTTGATAAAATTTGCTGCAAATTAGGAATTTGAGTACTACATTGAGCTACTGCCGAAAGGATGTAAGGCACGGCTGCCCAATAGGTCGATCACGATCTACCGGTAGATCGCGACCGCCTTCTCGGTAGATCGCGGCCTCTTGGCCGCGTCTCATTAAATTTTGCGGCCAGCAGCTCATCATGTTTAGCTGCTGGCCAATAAGAATGCAGGGAAGACGCGGCGAGCAGAGAGGCGGCGTGGCCGCTACGTCATGGCTGGGGGCGGCGCCGAGCAGCCTGCAACGTGCGTGCTTGTAACATGCCCGGCACCGCCCCCAGCCATGACGTAGCGGCTGCGCCGCCTCTCTCCTCGCCGCGTCTTGCCGTCTTCTCCCCGACATTCTTATTGGCCAGCGGCGTCCTGACGGAGGTTCCAGGAGTCCAGAGGACCCTGGCTAACATACGCTGCAGGTACATATACCTGGTTAAGCTACACTGAAGGCCCCTATACCTGGCTAACCTACACTGAGTGCCCCTATACCTGGCTAACCTACACTGAAGGCCCCTATACCTGGCTAACCTACACTGAGTGCCCCTATACCTGGCTAACCTACACTGAGGGCCCCTATACCTGGCTAACCTCCACTGGGGGCCCCTATACCTGGCTAGCCTACACTGGGGGCCCCTATACCTGGCTAGCCTACACTGGGGGCCCCTATACCTGGCTAGCCTACACTGGGGGCCCATATTCCTGGCTAACCTACACTGGGGGCCCATATACCTGGCTAACCTACACTGGGGGCCCATATACCTGGCTAACCTACACTGAGGGCCCATATACCTGGCTAACCTACACTGAGGGCCCATATACCTGGCTAACCTACACTGAGGGCTCATATACCTGGATTACCTACACTGATGGCCCATATACCTGGCTAACCTATACTAAGGGCCCATATACCAGGCTAACCTAATACCGAGGGCACGTAACCTATGCTGCAGGCACATATACCTGGCTAACCTACGCGGGGGGGGGTGCGTGCTTAGCATTTGAGACGTTGGTAGATCTCCTATATATATATATATATATATATATATATATATATATATATATATATATATATATATACACACACACACACATATATACATATACATACATATATATATATATATATATGCGCAGGCTCTTAAATTTCAGCGTAGTTCTCAGCTGAGGTGGTTGGTCATAGTTGCCTCTGCTGAGAATCTCAGCCGCCTGCATTGTTCTGCTTACCACTCCTGCTTGAAGCCATTCTGCCATGTTCCATGCTATTGTCCCGCCTCCTCTTCCATAGCAACAGAATGCATCACTAAACTGTGGTCTATCCATGTGTCTGTACAGCACTCATCCCTGAACGGTCGCCTGAGGGATCAAGTCCCATTCCCTGCAGGCAACAGTACGTACATATGAATGCACCTTTAAAGCAAACCTGTGTCAAATGTTCTTAAAAATGTAAATCTATGTACAGATAAAAGAAGTGATAATTAGGAGATACCTGTTATGTATTTCCTATTTTTGTGGCCTACAGGTTTTTATAATTAATATTTTAAATGTCTAATGAGTGCAGGATGCCTGTACCCCAATGTTCACCTGAGATCTTACATAAAAGAATGAGGAGAACCCAGGGCCAAAATGTATTAAAAAAAAAAAAAAACTGCATAAGGAGAGGGTATCCTCTGCATCCTAATGAGGTTTCCTTGCTGTCCTTTGATCCGCCAGCTGATCGGGGCCTGCACTCTACTAGCATAAGCAAGGCCACACCTGCACAGTAGCATGGAGCTGCTTGTGCATGAGCGGGTTCGGCTTAGACAGGCGTGGCCACTCATGCCTCAAGAAGAGCGCAGCCCTGATCAGATTACTGACGAGCCTTTGTCAGAGAACTTAGAAAGGTCTGTGCTCGGCCCACAGAGGGAAGGATTAGGATCCAGAGGCTTCCCTCTTCTTAAGTATGCAATTTTGTACCCGAGCGTACGAGAGGAATTGGCGCAGGAGACTTGGGCGCTGGATACAGCCCATATGGCTTTTCCTGCTCCTGTAAAATTCTCATCGATGTTAAATACTACTCCCCCTCCAGGCCGCCATGGATGGTGGGGAATGAAATAATTCAGCTTCCAGCAGTTGCTGGAGGCCCGAATTATAGTGTTTTATAAGTAACTTCAGCGCCGTCTTCTGACGGCGCTGAAGTTACTCACTGCTGCGCCCAAGTCTCCTACGCTGGAATGAAAGTGTACCCAAGTTTCGGCTCAGGTATACTTTAAATCTTACATTCACAGGGGAAGGTAAAGTTAGTTGGGTACCTGTCCTTTACATTTGCTCTTTGCACTGTTTCACTGATTAAGGCAAATAATGTCACATATCCTACCTGTGTGCAGTAGATGATCCACTCCAGTATGGTATGGAAGTTTAGTCAGTAATCAGGTGTGTGCTGCCAACACTGCATCATTATTCTATATGTAAAACACGTGTGCAGAAAGCAGGTCAGTTAGCCACCACTACTTGCTCTTAGATTCCTGAGATATTCCAACTTCCTACCTAAAGGTGCCCATTAACCATACAATATTTTTTCTCGGATGTGATCATGCGATCAGATTTTTTAAAGATCAAATTGTACAGAAAACCACCCAGTATGTGGCGAAAATCAACATCATGTCCATATGAATGTTTGATTTTACAATCGTATCTGAAGAGAGAAAGCACCCTAATAAATCAGTATATGGGATCAATCAATAAATTACCCTCCGATTACTTGTGATCATTAGATTTTCTGGGATCATATCTAAGGAAAATACTGTACCGTTAATGGGTCCCTTTAGATGACACAAACAGGAAGTGGCAATATCTGAGGAATGGGATCTGACAGAGACAATGTAAAGGTAAGTAGCTAATCATGCTACAGAGGAGAACATACAAATATTTTTTATTTAAAGTAAACCTAAAGCTTAAAAAAAATAAAAAAAATATACTTACCTCAGTAGGGGAGAAGCCTCTGGATCCTGATGTTTATGACACCTTTGCTGCCAGCTGTGACCCTCTGCATGGCCACGCTCCCCTCAGTGTACGAGTGGGGGCACATTGTGTGGGCACATAGACGGCCATGCCTGTGCAGCAGCACAAACCTGTGCATGCACAAAGATAAAAGCTGTGAATAAGTGGCTCCGTGATACTGCATAGGCGCCGGAAGTACTGTGAGCCTGCACCTACGTACACGCCTACAGGCACCTGCGTACATGGAGGGGAGCACAGCCGAAACGCTGGAGCAGAGGGCCTTTGGAAGATCAGGAACGCCTCAGAACCATCTAGAGCAGGGGTGCCCAATAGGTCGATCGCGATCTACCGGTAGATCGCTACTGCCCATTTGGTAGATCGCGGCCATTTGGCTGCGTCACATTCAATTTTGAGGTCGGCAGCTGTCAGATGCTGCTGCCGGTCAATCGGAAGAGGCAGAGAGGAGAGGTAGCCAATAGGAGAAAGGCTGTGGAGGAAGCCGCAACGTCATAGCTGGGGGCGGCGCTGGGCACACTGCATCCACGCACGTTGCCTGCCACCTCCTTCACCCGAGCGTTCCTTTAGCCGCCCATTTGCACTCCAGCCAACCGCGGCTGAAGAAGGGGAGACCAGGACAAGCCCCAGACACCCCGCTGGAACTGGAGGGAGGCAAGTGGCCCAGACCCCTGCACCTAGCTATATATACTGAAGGCACCTACACCTAACCATGCTGTACCTGGCTACCTATACAGAAGGCCTCTACACCTAGTTATATATACTGAAGGCACCTACACCCAGCCATGCTGTACCTGGCTACCTATACAGAAGGCCACTACACCTAGCTATATATACTGAAGGCACCGACACCCAACCATGCTGTACCTGGCTACCTATACAGAAGGCCCCTACACCTTACCATGCTGTACCTGACTACCTATACAGAAGGCCCCTACACCTAGCTATATATAATGAAGGCACCTAACTACACTATACCTAGCTATCTATACTGAAAGCACCTATACCTAGATACCTAAATGTTAGTAAATCTCCTGGACTCTGCAAATTTTAAAGTAGATTGAATGAATTATTATTGGGAAGGTTGTAGCGCTTATAATTGATTAATATATTTGGCAGCAGTAAGTCAATATAGAGTCCGTCACTATATACTAAAAACATATACAATAAAACTCATGCGCCTATGCATAAAAATAAATGCACCATTTATTCCATTACATAAATAAATATACTTTGCATATACAATATGTATTGCCAACTTCGTTTCCCAGGTCCAGACCTAGACGCGAAAAGTCTCAGGAATAGCTACCTAGACTACTCTGCTAGCTAGTAACATATGCATGCATATATCTAAAAGTCAATAAAAATCAATAAAAATGGGTGGAAAGTATTGTCTAATTTCGTTGCTCGTCAAACCTACAAAATTGTTCCACACCGCAATTAAAAAACTTGATGAAAAAAATATAGTAAACTGTTCCCAAGTCTATATTTCCACAATGATGATCCACCACGTATATGGGTAAGCGTATTCACATATAGTCCTCCGCTACCGTAGTAGCTGACTCACGGTTTTTAGTGTTGATCAGTGCTGATATTGACCAAGCTCTTCAAAGAGAGGAGGGGGGGGCGAAGAGGATCCACACTCCTTTAGGTCTCTTTAGGTAACGGATCCGCTTGAGTCCCGGCCGGCGACTCACTGCAGGATCCCTCCGTTACAGGCTTCACACAGACTTCCGGATCAAAGAGTCTTACAACACACGGAGTCCGGGGGTGACGTCACCACACTCTTAAAGGGATACTGTAGGGGGGTTGGGGGAAAATGAGTTGAACTTACCTGGGGCCTCTAATGGTCCCCCGCAGGCATCCTGTGCCCACGCAGCCACTCCCCAATGTTCCGGCCCCGCCTCCGGTTCACTTCTGGAATTTCTGACTTTAAAGTCAGAAAACCACTGCGCCTGCACGGCCGTGTCCTCTCTCGTGCTGATGTCACCAGGAGCGCACTGCGCATGCCCAGCATGGTCTGTGTCTGCGCAGTACGCTCCTAGTGACATCAGTGGGAGCGAGGAAACGACAACGCAGGCGCAGTGGTTTTCAGACTTTAAAGTCTGAAATTCCAGAAGTGAACCGGAGGCGGGGCCGGAGCATTGGGGAGTGGCTGCGTGGGTACAGGATGTCTGCGGGGGACCATTAGAAGCCCCGGGTAAGTTCAACTCATTTTCCCCAACCCCCCTACAGTATCCCTTTAAAGAGACTCCGTAACAAAAATTGCATCCTGTTTTTTATCATCCTACAAGTTCCAAAAGCTATTCTAATGTGTTCTGGCTTACTGCAGCACGTTCTACTATCACCATCTCTGTAATAAATCAACTTGTTTCTCTCTTGTCAGACTTGTCGGCCTGTGTCTGGAAGGCTGCCAAGTTCTTCAGTGTTGTGGTTCTGTGATGAATCTCCCCCTCCAGGCCCCTCTCTGCACACTGCCTGTGTATTATTTAGATTAGGGCAGCTTCTCTCTTCTCTCTTATCTTTTACAAGCTGGATAAATCCTCCTCTGAGCTGGCTGGGCTTTCACATACCGAGGAATTACATACAGGCAGAGCTGTCTGCACTCTGCAGGAAGAAACAGCCTGACACTTCAGTGGAAGATGGTTTCCTCTAACAGCTTGCATGCAACTTGTTAGGTACTCGTCCCTCCCACTGTCGTAGAAGTCTTTCCTCCATGGGAGGGGACCTAACACTAACTAAATTATACCTATGCATATGCATAGCCTGGACGCGCTACCAAGTAAAATTGAAAATTGTGCAATTTCCACTTTTTTACGCAATTTTCAATTTTACTTGGTAGCGCGCCCAGGCTATGCATATGCATAGGTATAATTTAGTTAGTGTTAGGTCCCCTCCCATGGAGGAAAGACTTCTACGACAGTGGGAGGGACGAGTACCTAACAAGTTGCATGCAAGCTGTTAGAGGAAACCAACATCCTCCAAGCGGTAGACAGGTCATGTGTGTGCTCAGTGTGTATTTTATCCCATTAGTGGGGCTTGCACACTTTTGCAGGTAAGCATTCATCTGTTTTTAAGTAGCGCTGCTCAGCTCTTTACTATGTTTTAATTTATTTCCGGCCAGCTGCTCCCACTTAACAGTTTTGCTTTTGGTGTATATGCAGAGCTTCTGTTTGGTTCAAGGTGCGTTTGCAGTCTCTGGGGGGGCTCAGCGCATCTCTGAGTTGAGGCCAATCGGTGGCGGCCTGGTGATGCGCTGATCCCACTTTTTTACGCAATTTTCAATTTTACTTGGTAGCGCGCCCAGGCTATGCATATGCATAGGTATAATTTAGTTAGTGTTAGGTCCCCTCCCATGGAGGAAAGACTTCTACGACAGTGGGAGGGACGAGTACCTAACAAGTTGCATGCAAGCTGTTAGAGGAAACCAACATCCTCCAAGCGGTAGACAGGTCATGTGTGTGCTCAGTGTGTATTTTATCCCATTAGTGGGGCTTGCACACTTTTGCAGGTAAGCATTCATCTGTTTTTAAGTAGCGCTGCTCAGCTCTTTACTATGTTTTAATTTATTTCCGGCCAGCTGCTCCCACTTAACAGTTTTGCTTTTGGTGTATATGCAGAGCTTCTGTTTGGTTCAAGGTGCGTTTGCAGTCTCTGGGGGGGCTCAGCGCATCTCTGAGTTGAGGCCAATCGGTGGCGGCCTGGTGATGCGCTGATCCCACTTTTTTACGCAATTTTCAATTTTACTTGGTAGCGCGCCCAGGCTATGCATATGCATAGGTATAATTTAGTTAGTGTTAGGTCCCCTCCCATGGAGGAAAGACTTCTACGACAGTGGGAGGGACGAGTACCTAACAAGTTGCATGCAAGCTGTTAGAGGAAACCAACATCCTCCAAGCGGTAGACAGGTCATGTGTGTGCTCAGTGTGTATTTTATCCCATTAGTGGGGCTTGCACACTTTTGCAGGTAAGCATTCATCTGTTTTTAAGTAGCGCTGCTCAGCTCTTTACTATGTTTTAATTTATTTCCGGCCAGCTGCTCCCACTTAACAGTTTTGCTTTTGGTGTATATGCAGAGCTTCTGTTTGGTTCAAGGTGCGTTTGCAGTCTCTGGGGGGGCTCAGCGCATCTCTGAGTTGAGGCCAATCGGTGGCGGCCTGGTGATGCGCTGATCCCACTTTTTTACGCACTTCAGTGGAAGATAGCTGCAGGGGGAAAGAAACACACAAATGATCTCGAGATTTAAAAGTAAGGGTGTATACAGCCTGCTTGTGTATGGATGTATTTTCTATGTGTGGACATACTGTACATCAACCTACTTCCTGTTTTGGTGGCCATTTTGTTTATAAACAAACTTTTTAAAACTGTTTTTAACCACTTTTAATGCGGCGAGGAGCGGCGAAATTGTGACAGAGGGTAATAGGAGATGTCCCCTAACCCACTGGTATGTTTACTTTTGTGCGATTTTAACAATACAGATTCTCTTTAAGCCAATAGCCAACGCGTTTCGGTAGGATCCGCCTACCTTCTTCAGGGCGTGTTCCTATTGGCTGTGTGTCCTCTTATGCTGTGTATCTCCGCCCACCTCTCTCCGTGATGGTCCTACTGTGCCTCGTCGGCAAATTGATTAAAATGCATAAATTTCAGTATCGGAGTTTAATCCCAGTGGAACTCCACTGTTCATAGTGTAAACAAGCAGATGCTAAAGCAGTCACTCATCCAGGACTGACAGCCTGGCCCGCCACAGTGTTAGTCACCTGTGGAATAAACAACTGTTTATACGCCTTTGGAGTGCCTCCTTCTAATTGTGTTGTTCATAGTGTAAATCCACTCAGTCTCTTTCCGTGACATCTTGTCAATATAATTGCCACCCCTCCAATCTTTCTCCACCTGCTGTATAGCGTAAAATCTAAAGGTTTCAAGGCTTTTCCCATGCAGTTCCTTGAAATGTTTGCTAAGTGGTTGTTTTACATTCCCACTTTTAATGTTATTTATATGCTCTCCTATCCTGGAGAGAAGCTTCCTCTTTGTCCTGCCGATATACTGCTTCTTACAGCCACATTCTATGATATATATCACTCCGGTGCTGTTACAATTCAAGTCTCCCTTTACATGAAATTGTTCATGTGTCACATGTGACTCAAACTTCTGTATTGGTGCATGGTATTTTGTGTATCTACAAGGAACACAAAATCCACATCTTTTAAAAGAGCTATTCTTTTTTCCATTCCTCTTTATCGGTGGTTCATTTTTGGAACGGCTTATTGGGAGAAATTGATGTTAGAGGGCCGGGGGGGGGGGGGGGGGGCGGAGCGGACCTCGTCCTCTGGAGGCGTTTTATAGATGATCCTATGTTTATCTGGAGAGGAGGAGAGGAAAAACTTAAGACTTTTTGGGATGGTTGAATATTAAAAATGAATATAACCTTGAATTTACATGTGAGTACAGTAGTAGTACAGTAAATTTTCTAGATCTGAATATTTTTATAGATAGGAGGGCAGATAAAAACTAAAACCTATTTTAAAAAAGTTGATACTAACAGCTTTATTTATTTTGACAGCTGCCATATGTTAAAATGGCTTACAAACATCCCAAAGGGTCAATTTATGCGTATTAGACGTAATTGTACTGAGATTGAGGATTATAATGAACAGTCAATCCTGTTAAAAGAAAGATTTGTGGAGAAAAAGTATGATAGAGCCAAATTGGAACAAACGGCAGATATAGTAAGAGAATACAGCCGAGAAGATTTATTAAATTCTAAAGTGGGCAGTAATACATATTCGTTACCTAGCATTAAGATGCAGTTCAACCAGCAATCCAACGATATAAAAAGGATTGTGGATAGACACTGGGAAATTCTCCAGAATGACAAGACACTTAGTGGAATTCTGATGGAAAAACCAAAATATATTTTTAATAAAGCTAATAATATTAGGAATATAATTGCTCCTACCGTAAATGAACCACCGAGAAAGAGGAATGGAAAAAAGAATGGCTCTTTTAAAAGATGTGGATTTTGTGTTCCTTGTAGATACACAAAATACCATGCACCAATACAGAAGTTTGAGTCACATGTGACACATGAACAATTTCATGTAAAGGGAGACTTGAATTGTAACAGCACCGGAGTGATATATATCATAGAATGTGGCTGTAAGAAGCAGTATATCGGCAGGACAAAGAGGAAGCTTCTCTCCAGGATAGGAGAGCATAAAAATAACATTAAAAGTGGGAATGTAAAACAACCACTTAGCAAACATTTCAAGGAACTGCATTGGAAAAGCCTTGAAACCTTTAGATTTTACGCTATACAGCAGGTGGAGAAAGATTGGAGGGGTGGCAATTATATTGACAAGATGTCACGGAAAGAGACTGAGTGGATTTACACTATGAACAGTGGAGTTCCACTGGGATTAAACTCTGATATTGAAATGTATGCATTTTAATCAATTTGCCGACAAGAGACACAGTAGGACCATCACGGAGTGAGGTGGGCGGAGATACACAGCATAAGAGGACACACAGTCAATAGGAACACGCCCTGAAGAAGGTAGGCGGATCCTACCGAAACGCGTTGGCTATTGGCTTACGAGTGTGGTGACGTCACCCCCGGACTCCGTGTGTTGTAAGACTCTTTGATCCGGAAGTCTGTGTGAAGCCTGTAACTAAGGGATCCTGCAGTGAGTCGCCGGCCGGGACTCAAGTGGATCCGTTACCTAAAGAGACCTAAAGGAGTGTGGATCCTCTTCGCCCCCCCCCCTCCTCTCTTTGAAGAGCTTGGTCAATATCAGCACTGATCAACACTAAAAACCGTGAGTCAGCTACTACGGTAGCGGAGGACTATATGTGAATACGCTTACCCATATACGTGGTGGATCATCATTGTGGAAATATAGACTTGGGAACAGTTTACTATATTTTTTCATCAAGTTTTTTTAATTGCGGTGTGGAACAATTTTGTAGGTTTGACGAGCAACGAAATTAGACAATACTTTCCACCCATTTTTATTGATTTTTATTGACTTTTAGATATATGCATGCATATGTTACTAGCTAGCAGAGTAGTCTAGGTAGCTATTCCTGAGACTTTTCGCGTCTAGGTCTGGACCTGGGAAACGAAGTTGGCAATACATATTGTATATGCAAAGTATATTTATTTATGTGATGGAATAAATGGTGCATTTATTTTTATGCATAGGCGCATGAGTTTTATTGTATACATTTTAAAGTAGCTCGCAAGCCGAAAAGGTGTGGGCACCCATGATCTAGAGCTTTCCCCCTACTGAGGTAAATATCGAACTTGCGTTTTTTATGTGACTTTAGGTTTATTTAACCCTTTCTGGACCAGCACCCTCTGCCCCCTTAAGGACCAGAGGGTGCTGGTCCCGTAAATCGCCGCTTCCCGACGAATCGCCGCAATGATCCGCCGCTCCCGACGAACACGCCGCTCTGTCCCCGCCGCAGGCTGCTCTCTCTGCCGTCGCTATGACGGCAGAGCGCTGTGCGCCGGTCAGGAGCCGCTTTCATTGGCTCCTGACCCTGTCACTCCATGTAAGCCAATGAGAGCGGCTTACATGAATGACAGGGCCAGGAGCCAATGAAAACGGCTCCTGCCCGGCTCACAGTGCTCTGCCGTCATAGAGGCGGCAGGGCAGCAACGAGCGGCGGGGGCAGAGCGGAGCGAGCGGCGGAGACGGGCAGGGGCGCGCGGTCAATGGGACGTAGAGTTTACGTCCTGTCAGGACCGCAGCACCCCCTGACCGACGTACATTCGCACTCGCTCGGTCCGAAAGTAGTTAAAAAAAAAGTCATCCAGAGTTCAGGACACTTTAGAAACAGCTATTGCCCCTTTTACAGTCCATTGCCTCGTGCTGGTCTGCTGATAGCAATGAAGCACTGAAACCCTTCCAGACAGTTTTGGCATTGTTGGGTTCCATTCAGGTCAGTAACAAAACAACGAAAGGAGGAGCACTGTGTTGCACTATTTATAATCACATCAGTCAGAGAGGCTCTTACAGGCCCTTCGACTTGCAGAAACACTTACACTAGTCCTGGGGAGTCTTTTAGGGGGGGGGGGGGAAATCGATACGTCCACCACTCGTTACAAATTCCAGCACCTCTTGGTTGATTTTGCATGGGTACGGCATATATCCTAATGAGAAGAACTCCCACAGCAGCACTCCAAAGAATCTGTAACAGATTGGAAGTCTTAACTATACTTTTATGGCCTAAAGACTAATATTATGTAAAGCAAACCTGACCTTTTTTTTCCTTGCTTAAAGTGGAGCCCGCTCCCCACCATGTATGAGCAGGACAGCTGTGCTCGTACCCAAAGATGAGCGCAGCCACAAACTTTCAGAGGGTCCCTGCAACTGTGGTGGTCTCAAAGAAAATGAGGGAAGTTTCTGGAGAATCCAGAGGCTCACCTCTTCTTAGGTAAGTATCTCCAGTATTGGGCATCTCCAGTGATCTTTGAGAATCCACAGGGTATAGCATAAGCGAAACCGTTAATGTGGACTGGATTTTTTAAAGACTGTCTTTAAAAATTCCAAAGGTTGTGGCACTGCGGTCACATGTTCCTTTTGTATAAACCTGGGTTATCCTGGAGTTAAGGAAAAATATCCCTTCTAGTGAGGATGCTGAATGCACCTTCATTTAACAACCACTAATACTAATACACACACACACACACACACACACCTCTTAGCAACTTTCACTATGATCTGATATGTCACAGGTGATGGCAGAAAATCCTAACCACTTAATGGCAGACAGTCAAAGTCCTAGTTATAACTGTGTTTAGAAAAAGTAGTGTTAGTAGTCAGGGCCGGCACTACAATACAGGCAAGAGGGGCAATTGCCCCCAGAGTCCATAAGGGCCCCCCAGGCAAGTGGATCTTGGTCAGCCGCAGATATGCGGCATAAGTTGTGCGTGTAAAGGAGGGTAGCCAGCAGCAGGCAGGAGCTCCCCGAATGCTGTCCGCCCAATGTGCTGTGCAGTGGGCAGAGCAACAGAAGGATCCCTGAGGGTACTACTCATCTGTCAGCGTCGTTGGGAAGTCCAGAAAGCCTTCTCCACTTCTTTCAGTCACAGCGTCTCCTCTCTGCTACCATCTAGTGGCGCCTCTCAGTACTGCACCACTGGAGGATTCAGAGAAGAGACGCCGTGACTGTGTAAGTGGAGAAACCTTTCTAGACTTCCCGACAACGCTGATAGGTGAGTAGTATCCTGGTCCTTTTGTTGCAATGCCCACCACACTGCATATGAGGAGGAGGCAACTCAATCCAGGGGACACCTCTAGCTATCTTGATGGGGGGGGCTACCTAATCATGTGAGGGGCACATCTGGATACCTCTATTGAAGTGGGGCTACCTATGTATGGGGGCACATCTAGGTATCTACACTGGGGGGACTAACTAATCATGAGGGCACATCTAGCTATCTATTCTGGGAGGGGGGGCTACCTAATCCTGGGGGGCACATCTATCTATATTGGGGGAAGGGTGAGCTACCTAATCATGTGTGGATGGGGACACATCTGGCTAACTCTACTGGAGGGGGGAGGCTACCTATTTATGGGGCACATCTATCTATACTGGAGAGCTACCCAATCATGGGGGCACATCTAGCTATTCTGGGTTACCTAATCCTGGGGAACACTCCTGGCCATCTATACTGGAGGGGTGGGGGGTGGGGGGGGAGCACAGCTGGCCAGTCTGATGGAGACGGGGAGGGGGGGGAGGGGTCAAGGGCCCCCCCAAGTTACTTTTGCCCTGGGGCCCCATTGGAACTAGAACCGGCCCTGTTTGGTAGTGAATAGATGACATCAGTGTGTTGGTTACCAGGAGTCGGTCTTGGAGGTAAATATTCCTTCTACAAAGGCTTCAGGTGGCATCCACTTAAAGTGGACCCAAATTAAAAATATAAGATTTCAGAAATAAAATCTATTTTCTAAATTATAATAATAAATAGCAGCATTTCTTCAGCTGCATGATGACAAATATAAAATATTTTACATGTATTGGAGGAACCCCTCCCTTCCTTCCTTTCAAATTGCCGAGAAAAAAAACGGCAAACTGGTGGAGTAGGTGGTGTCCGGCAATGGAGGAATTGCGAATGGCTGCCCCCAGTATAATCCTAGTTATGAAAAAAGAGAAGGGTGAAAAGCATGCACTGAAATGCTCATAGGTTTGAAGGAGTGTTTATCGTATGTGTCAGAGTGGTGCAACTAAATATTTTTAATTAAAAAAAAAAATGTTTGGTTTGGGTCCGCTTTAACAGGCACTCACTTTCAAGAGTGACTTGCTCTAAAGGGGAAAAAAAAGAAACATCTAAGGGCCCGTTTCCACTGTTGCGACGCGATTTCGCCGGCATTCCGACGCTTGTAAAAACGCATGCGGATGCGTTTCCGCATGCGTTTTTACCCGCGATTTCGCGTGCGATTTCGCATGGCAGGGTGCCATGCGAAATTAACCATGACACTGCCAAGGCAAAATAACATTGAAAAGGGTGCGAAATCGCACGCGAAATCGCGGGTAAAAACGCATGTAACAAACGCATGCGTTTTTACTATTAAATACATTAGCGGCGATTCGCACGGATTCCCGACGCAGGCGAATTCTGTGGGTCCCGTCGTGCAGATTTGGCCCGCCGCCAAATCGCTCCCGCATGCCGCATATGTGGAAACAGTCCCGGCCACTTCAGTGTAACAAGCGAATCCGCATCTCGTCGCCGCATGCGGATTCGCTATGGTGGAAACGAGCCCTTATGCATTTTCTGAGAGGGACAGCGAGATGGAAAAAAATACTCCAGACAGAGCATTATAAAAGGTTACATGGTACAATACAAAAAGAAAGGCAGTTATTTAATTAGCTTTTCTCTTAAATGGAAACAGAGGTGAGAGTGATATGGGGGCTGCCAAATTTATTTCTCTGTAAACAATGCCACTTGCCTGGCAGTCCTGTTGCTCTTCTGGCATACGTAGTATCTTGAGTCAAAACTCTGGAACAAGCATATGGCTAATCCAGTAAAAACCTGAGTCAGAGTACCTGATCTGCTGCATGCTTGTTCAGCGTCTATGGCTAAAATATTAAAGACACGGGACCAGGAAGACTGCCAGCCTACTGGTTTTGTTTTAAAAGTAAATAAATATGGCAGCCTCCATATCTTTTTACAAAAGAGATATTTTTATCTTATCTACAGATTACCTTTTTAGCAACTAGAAATTGCCCCAGAGGCTTCCCATGTCATCCTCAACCCCACCGCTGACCAGGGTCCTCTTCAGGCCCACACTTCCCTCCATGTATGAGTATGCACCTGTTTCATACTTGTGTTTACAAGCCCTAGTGGTAATAGTTATGAATCAGGATGGTACCACAGTGTAATACTCACAGACTTTAGATTCTTACCTGTAAATGTCACATGCCATTCCAAAGTCAACTAGTTTGGCCACACGTTCACTGCTGGTGTAAGTTAGAAGCCAGTTTCGGGCCGCAATATCCCTTGTGGACAACAAAACCAGGTAAGTGCACTATGTAAAGAAATTTCAGTTTCTCAGTTTCTGACATAACTGTATAGAAATATACTTAGAGACACTGAAGCGAGAAAAAAAATGATTTTTATGTGTAGTACAGCTAAGAAATAAAACATTAGGATCAGAGATATGTGTCTAATATTGTTTCCAGTACAGGAAGAGTTAAGAAACTCCTGTTATCTATGCAAAAAAGCCACTGAGCTCCACAACTTTCAAAGTCGCAGAGAGCTCCTCTTCTGAAGCTTGTTATCTCAAGTGTCAGTCACTATTTTATTTTTCTCTGCCAGAAGCCAGGTCAAAAGTTTGCTGGGCTGCTCTGTAAAACCATTTAGAATGCTGAGTAGTGTATAAACTGCAAATGATACAATAAACTGAGAATGATACAATGTTATAAAAACACTATAAAACTGAAAATAAAAATATGAGAATATTTTTTTTGCTTCGAATGTTCTAGTAATTATCCATACTACACAACCAATTCATTATACTACAAATTTGTTTCACTTCAGTGTCTCTTTAAGAGGCCTGGCTGAATCTGGGGCCTAAGGCCGTATACTATATGCTTTAAACTAGGATACCTGAACTGACATGTGACATGATGAGATAGCCATGTGTATGCCTAGCACACAAATAACTGTGCTGTGTTCCTTTTTTTCTTTCTCTGTCTCAAAGAGTTAAATATCAGGTATGTAAGTGGCTGACTCAGTCCTGACTCAAACAGGAAGTGACTACAGTGTGACTCTCACTGATAAGAAAATTCCTCTTTTTATCTCTTACTTGCTCTCAGAAGCCATTTTCTGCTAAGAAAGTGTTTGATAGTTGGAATTTCTTATCAGTGAGGGTCACACTGTAGTCACTTCCTGTCTGAGTCAGGACTCAGTCAGCCACTTACATACCTGATATTTAACTCCTTCAGGCAGAGAAACAAAAAAAGGAACACAGCATAGTTATTTGTGTGCTAGGCAACGTACATACACATGTGTATCTCATCATGTCACATGTCAGTTCGGGTATCCTTTAAAGGAGTTATCAGGCAATTATAAAGCAAAATAAATGCTACTTACCCGGGGCTTCGTCCAGCCCCAAGCTCCCAGCATGTCCCTCGCAGTAGCTCCTGTGAGGTAAATCTGGGCCTGAACTCTGTGTGATATAAACTTTGATGTCTGGCTTACCTAGGACTACCCTTTTTCTGTACACTTTTAAATACTAAATAAATCCCAATTGATAGTCTTTAACCAAGTGAGGTGGTGGGTCCACGTATTATCAACCATATCGGTGGCCAATGTGGTTTGCATAGGCTGAGTGACCACTATTGAGCATGACCTGATGCTGATAAGTGGTAAAGTGTGATGGAGTGCTCCCCTCCTGTCTTTATGGTTTTAATTGGAGTTTTAATAGGGGATATCAAGCGGTTTTGTATTGCATATATTTGATAAGCACATGTAGAGCCTCCTGATTCAGTTACTATATTATAGTGGTTTCAAATTACAGAAGGAGGGTAGTTTACTACATCTGAAACCTAGCAGTTCAAGAGGGTGCTGTCCACCCAATCACGTTAGCAGAATTTCCCTATGAGGTTTTCTGCTGGGTCCCTTAACCACTTAAGGACCACCTAACGCCGATAGGCGGCGGCGGGTTTAAGTGGGTATTATATGGAAACGGCCGCTCGTTCGAGCGGCCTTTCCATGTCAGTTCACGTAGACTGTCTCCGTGAACAGTGTGCGAGCCGCCGGTCGCGGCTCACACGCCTAATGTAAACACGCGGGGGAAGAAATCCCCGCTGTTTACATCAATACGGCGCTGCTGCCTCCGATTGGCCGGGGATCGCCGTCATTTGATAGGCTGAAGCCTATCCTACATTGAGGGAGAGGGAGGGAAGGGGGAAGGAGAGAGCGCAGAAAACGCTGTGGAGGGGGCTTTGAAGAGCCCCCCGCGCTCGGCCACACGGAGTGGTGGCGATCAGACCCCCCCAGCAGGTCATCCCCCTAGTGGGGGAAAAAAGGGGGGGGGGTCTGATTGCCCTGCCTTGCTCATGATCTGCGCTGCGGGCTGGAGAGCCCACGCAGTGCAGATCTCAAAGAACAGCCCCGGTCCTTAAAACCTTAAGTCAAAAATAAGAGTTTTACTCACCTGGGGCTTCCCTCAGCCCCCTGCAGCTGATCGGTACCCACGTAGAGTCGCTCTGATGCTCCTGGACCCGCCGGCGGCTACTTCCGGTTTCGCCGTCATTCCCAGCTACAATAGCAACCTTCCTTGCCGCAATAGCAGTATAGGGGGTGCTATTGTAGCTGGGAACACGAAAAATCACTCGCGTTCCCAGCCTGACGGCTGGTGACAGCGAAACCGCAATTAGCCACCGGCGGGTCCAGGAGCATCAGAGCGACTCTACGTGGGTACCGATCAGCTGCAGAGGGCTGAGGGAAGCCCCAGGTGAGTAAAACTCATCTTTTATTTTTGACTTAAGGTTACCTTTAAACAAGGTGCTACTGCTCAGAGGGGAGCGCAGACCTGGACTTCAAGAGAGTACTGGGCAACGGGGAAGGTCTGGAGGAGGACATGGGAAACCTCTGCAGGATCCATAGACTTCCCTCTTTATAGGCAAGTATCTGTGCTTTAGGTCACAATCCCATCAATGCGGCAAAGATGGAGGCCTGAGCATTTGCAGCAATATTTACAATATGAATAAAAGTTAGTACAAATGATTTGTTCTCCCATTAACCTGCCTGGCGTTCTATTAAGATCGCCAGGCAGGCTGCGGGAGGGTTTTTTTTTAATAAAAAAAAAAACTATTTCATGCAGCCAACTGAAAGTTGGCTGCATGAAAGCCCACTAGAGGGCGCTCCGGAGGCGATCTTCCGATCGCCTCCGGCGCCCAGAATAAACAAGGAAGGCCGCAATGAGCGGCCTTCCTTGTTTTGCTTACATCGTCGCCATAGCGACGAGCGGAGTGACGTCATCGACGTCAGCCGACGTCCTGACGTCAGCCGCCTCCGATCCAGCCCTTAGCGCTGGCCGGAACTTTTTGTTCCGGCTACGCTGGGCTCAGGCGGCTAGGGGGGCCCTCTTTCGCCGCTGCTCGCGGCGGATCGCCGCAGAGCGGCGGCGATCAGGCAGCACACGCGGCTGGCAAAGTGCCGGCTGCGTGTGCTGCTTTTTATTTGAGCCAAATCGGCCCAGCAGGGCCTGAGCGGCAGGCTCCGGCGGTACTGGACGAGCTGAGCTCGTCCAGACCGCCCAGCAGGTTAAAGGATACCACAACCAAAGGGTTGTGGTAAAAATGATTGCAGCATGATTAGCATGTGACGTTCGGTAAAATGCAGCACAGAGGGGTCAGCATGCTTCTGAGCCTCGCACTATGCGCCGGCCAGAAGTGAAGGGGGAAGGACATACTGCGCACACAGGGTGCAGTATGTCCGGGGCAAAGTTCAGTAAAGTCGCCGCACACCGGCATGTATAGAGTGAGAACGGCAGCAGATGGAGGGGGGCAGGAGGATGAGCAGGCATGTGCTGATTACTACCTACACAGTGCTGCAATCATTTTTACCACAACCCTTCGGTTATGGTATCCTTTAACAATGCTCGCCAAGTTTTGCAAATCAGGCCCACAGTGACTGAACAAAAATAAATAAATAAATAACAATCCATCCAATGAGAAGTGGCAGTGTGCAAAAAGCAGTGCACCATACTTACCAAGCGATCCCTCACCAGGCGTCATGGTCAAGCTGTCGAAGGCCACCACTGCGCTGGGACTGGTCACCACAGGCTCCTCTTTCTTCATCCAGACCTGGGCAAATGATAGGTGGTGAGTTCAAAAAGCAGTTAATGTCCATGCTAAAGCCTGGTACACACACATGTAATTTTGATTGGCCAATTTTACTACTTCCATGTGGTTTAAGAGCTTACCTGCACAATCTGTTCATACAATCCACAATCTGTTGACCTTCCTACTACATGGAGGTAGTAAAATTGGACAGTGATCTGCCAATCAAAATAGCATGTGTGTATGCACCCTAAGTTGCAGTGGATGAGGTGGGGGCTGCAGAAGCTATGTGCCGACTCAGACTGCTGGTGTGTCTGTATGCCCTAGATAGTTGGCTTCTCCTAAATGTCATAACAACCATATTGTGTCACAGTGAGTATAACAACTGGTGCGCTCAACCACCTTACAGTTGCCATGTGCCTCGATCGATCCAGCCGCTCCCAGGATCATCAATGGAATCAAAAGCAAAGGATCGGCACTGTCGCCCTGTTCTTTTGATAACATATTGTGACATCACGCTTGCTCCATGTTACTCCTGCACATTCGCAAAAGAACTTTCAGTCTCTGAAATAGCCGATTATCAGCTGATTTCAGGAACATGAGCATTTGCCCTACATTTTGTGCTGCCCTGCCTGGAAACCACACCTTAAGCTGTCTAAAGGTATGCACCATTCTCTGTACGGATTGCAGAATTCTGCAGACGGACAGCTCCTTTCTGCGTACGCGCTGCGCATTCTCTGTACGGACTGCACCTTTACTTCAGTGCCACAGCAAGCAATAGAGCACTATGTATGGAGAATGCTGCACTCCAAACAAGGAATGGTGCAGTCCTTTATGCAGCTTCCATTGTGGCTTGCTGGCAGGGCAGCGCAAAATTATAGGGCAAATGCGCATGTCTCCAAAACCAGCTGATAATCAGCTGTTTCAGACACTGCAAGTTCTATTGCACATGACTAACGTGTCGCTAGCATGATACACTTACAATCTTCTAGGGCGTACATGTGAATTTGGCGCTGGTACACTTGGGCGCAGGATCCAGCTGTTATATGGCTGGTCCTGCTTCTGCACAAGTCCGGGGCATTTTAATTACTATTCCCCCTCCAGGCCGCCATGGATAGTGGGGGAATGAAATAATTCGGCTTCCAGCGATTGCTGGAGGCCGAATTATTGTGTTTTTTAAGCAACTTCGGCTCCGTCTTCTGACGGAGCCGACCTTCCTCACTGAGCGCCGCTATAGACTGATTCCCATTACAGTCTATGGCGGCGCTGGCTGCGCCCAAAGGTAGCAGCGCTGAAAAGCACTGCTCTGCTTCTAGGACATACCAAGGAGGTAAGCTGAAGGGCAAAGGGCTTGGGACATTGGGGCCAGTGTGCAGACACAGGGACATACATACAGCACCAGTAGCATTAAAGAGGGCAGCAGCAGTGACATACTGAGGGGCAGACCAGTGTTTTAATGCCTAGCTTTAGCTAACAAGATGATGGCTGCAGCAGCTTTGCTCTAATTATAATCATGCTGCCAGAAAGAAGGAAGTAATGCCTAGAGATGGGGGTGGAGCCTCCTACTAGGCAATAATAGGTAGGGGAGAAGCAGCCGCATCTAAGGGGCAGGCCAGAGTACTCTAAACAGTTGGGCCCTGAGTACATCACATTAAAGTAGAGGGAGGGGAAAAGTAACTAAAAGGTGGCCACTAACAATCCAATTTCTAGTGAAAAATCATTTGAGCGATCAATAAATTCTATTTGGAAAAAAAAATTGTTCACTACACCATCAACAGACCAAACTTTGCTTCCTATCACAACCAACAAGAAACGCCAAATTTTGATTTGACAAACATCCAATCGGACAATTGATTTTTTTTTTTTATAGTTGTAATCAAATGTGCCCATCAACAGATTATTTACAACCAATCCGATCAGAATTTCTGATCGCTAACAATTTTTCCACTACAAATAGGACAGTTAGTGGCCACCTTCGGTGCATACACACATCCAAAATTGATTCGCCAATCACAAGCCACTTTTACCGCCTCCATGTAACATGAGGGCCAACAGACTTTGAATGCTAAAAACAGATTATGCAAGTAAGCTCAGAGTCACATACCACATGGCAGTGGTAAAATTGGCCAATCAAAATAGGAGTGTGGGTAGGCATGTGCACGCCTGAATACATAACTGCATGATGCACGTGCAGCAGTATATACAGCACGGCGCACTCCCTCATCTTTCCCTGTTGCACATAATGCCTCCCCTCCATCCACTAGCATGGCACAGCAATAGCAGATGGAGCAGTGGTCACGTGTCACTGCAGGTGCCATCCTCAGCGGTACACGTGAGGCCCACCTGCGTCACAGTAGCAGCTATGACGTCATCCTGGCACGCGTCCTCCTCGCAGACAGAGCAGCGGCTGAGACAGACGTGCGACCCTCTCTCCGTATCCCCGACAGCTAGGAGCTCTCAGTCAGCCCCGACATACACCGGCTCCAGGAACAAGCAGTCATAGAGACCGGCTGTCCTGATAGTAGAGACGGCTACATCCCGGAGCTCCCCCTAGCGGCCTCTAGTAGAAATGACACTGTGAAGGTAAAATAGATGGCATAGAATTAGATTTCTGAGAGCAGAAATCAGTTTCTGGCGGTTTGACGCTCATCCTGGGCTGTTATTACTGAAAAAAAAAAAAACTGATGTAAATTCCTTTTCGTAGCATAAATAGGTGATCAGTCATTTCCAGGTCCAGACTTTGTCCTGAGCAGCCAGACATTGGTCAGAATGTTCCCCTGCTGCCGCTACAAAGCCCGGTGTGGTGAAATTTTTTGCAACTTTATCAGATTTTGCAACCGGTTGCATTTATTTATAGGTATAGCTATCAGAAAATGCAACCTAACCATTGACTTTAACCTATCTGTATCAGAAAATGCAACCCAACCAAACCCTATTCTCACACAGAACCCTCCCCTCTTGCTCAACTAATAACCCCCCCTGGAGGGAACAATCCCCCCTCTTGCTCAACTAATAACCCCCCCTGGAGGGAACAATCCCCCCTCTTGCTCAACTAATAACCCCCCCCCCCCCCCCGGGAACAATCCCCCCCCCCTTGCTCAACTAATAACCCCCCCTGGAGGGAACAATCCCCCCTCTTGCTCAACTAATAACCTCCCCTGGAGGGAACAATCCCCCCTCTTCCTCAACTAATAACCCCCCCCCCCCTGAGGGAACAATCCCCCCTCTTGCCCAACTAATAACCCCCCCTGGAGGGAACAATCCCCCTTCTAGCTCAATGGGATCTGTGGTTGCAAAAAATTACAGGCGTGTTAACAGAGAGGAGCCACGCCTGCACAGCCATACACTGTCCTCTATGGCAAGTTGCAAAATATGATGGGTAGCAAAATTTTTCACTACACCGGCCTCCAAATCAAAAAGCTTTCCCGCCCCTCATTTGGTCGCGATAAGGCCCCGCCCCAGTCCGTTTTAAGCTCCGCCTTCACAGTCCTTTTGCATATGTGCAGTAGGCTGCGAACCTGGCGAAGTGAATTAAAGGACAACTGAAGCAAGAGAGATATGGAGGCTGCCATATTTATGATCCTCTGCCTCTAATACTTTCAGCCGTAGCCCCCGAACAAGCATGCCGCAGATCAGGTATTTGTGACATTATTGTCAGATCTGACAGATTAGCTCCATGCTTGTTTCTGGTGCTATTTAGACACTACAGCATCCTAATACATCAGCAGGGCTGCCAAGCAACTGGTATGATTTAAAAGGAAATAAATATGGCAGCCTCCATTTACCTCTCACTTCAGTTGTTCTTTAAAGGGAACCTTAAAGGGTAACTGAAGTGTGAAGAATATGGATGCTGTCATATTTATTTCCTTTTAAACAATACACATTGCCTGGCAGCCCTGCTGATCGATTTAGCTGCTGAAGTGTCTGAATCACACCAGAAACAAGCATGCAGCTAATCTTGTCAGATCTGACAATAATGTCAGAAACACTAGATCTGCTGCATGCTTTTTCAGGGTCTATAGCTAAAAGTATTAGAGGCAGAGAATCGGCGAGAAGCCAGGTAATGTGCATTGTTAAAGAGGAAATAAATATGTCAGCCTCCATATCCCTCTTGCTTTAGTTGCCCTTTAACTCAAATAAAGGAGAGAAAAAAACAAAAAGAAGAAGGCTTTTCAGTAACCTGGGACTTCTCCCAACCCACTGCAGTCACCTGTGCCTTTGACATCCTAAAACGATGCTCCAGTCACCCCCAGTGGCTAAGTTTCATTGCCGAGCCACTGCGCCTGCATGGCCCTAGACACACATTCTCGCTCACGTCACCAACCCCGATTTCTCTTATTGCAAATGCGCAGGACAGTGATGTGAGCGAGAGCGCAGATGCGTGCAGCCAGGGCCGCGCAGGTGCAGTAGCTTGGCAACTGGCCAGTCACCGAAAACGAAACTTAGCTGCTGCAGCCTGCAGGGGACTGGAGCATTGCTCCAGCATGTTGAGGGCACATGGCCACTGCGGGATGCTGGTAAAAGCCCCAGGTAAATAAAACTATTTTGAGATAAGGTTCCCTTCAAAGCGGAACTGAAAGCTGAAAAAAAAAACCGTTTCACTTTAAAAGCTTGTGCGCTTTTGGGATTTTTAAGCGCGCTTTTGAAATTTTTTTAAGCGCCGACAATTTTTAAAATCGCCCTAAAAGCTTTTGTGCAATTATTCCCTATGAGACTGTTCACATAAGAGCGGTTTGATTCCAATACGCTCACCAAAGCAATGCCTGTACCATTTTTAGGGCGATTTGCCTCAATGGAAGGTATAGGGAAATTGCAAAGCGCTTGAAAATACGCTTTGTATAGCGATTTCCCGAGCGCTTTTAAGAATAAATACATTGTATTTATTATTTTACGGATCAACGAGTTCATTTCCTGACTTGCGTCAGAAAGTGAAAATACAAATCTCTCTGTAAAAGCGCTAAGAAAAGCACTGTAAAAAAAAAAAAAAACTAACGCGCAGGTAAGAGCTAAAATCTAAATCACTCACAAGATCGCAAAACACTGGCAACAGCATTCTGCATGTGCAGTACATAGTTTTTCATATTTCACATGTGCAGAGTGTTTTCGTCCATGGGAGCACGATTAGGAGGCCTGCAGACCAGGGCAGTGCATTAGAACCAAATGAGGGTGCTGCAGGGGACCAGAGCATTGGTCTGTCCCCTGCAGGAAACTGGTACAAGCCGCAGGTAACTTAAAGAACAACTGTAGTGAGAAGTAAGTGGATGCTGCCATATTTATTTCCTTTTAAACAATACACATTGCGTGGCAGTCCTGCTAATCTATATGGCTGCAGTAGTGTCTGAATCTGCATCAGAAACAAGCATGCAGCTAATCTTGTCAGATCTGACAATAGTGTCAGAAACACCTGATCTACTGCATGCTTGTTCAGGGTCTATGGCTAAGTGAATTAGAGGCAGAGGATCAGCAGGATAACCAGGCAACTGGTATTGCTTATAAGGAAATAAATATGGCAGCCTCCATATACCTACCTCTCAACAGGCGTGGAGCTCACGAGTCCCTAAGGACTCAAATTTGTGATTTAAATGAGGCTTAATTGCCTTAGCTATGCAGTTGGGAGAGGGGGGGTTAGTTACCCATAAGTCCGTCGGCTTTCCTGCGTTCCAAACGTCTTGCACGCATCCTATTGGATGCGTTGCAAGACTCACTACTGCGCACTTCCTCTTTCCGGTTTGAAGCCTAGAAACTTCCCTGACCCTTTCTCCCTATCTACCCCCAGAATCCTCATTAGCCTTACACTCTTCCCGTTCACACTGGGGATAGCAAAACGCTGGCTTTTTTGCGATTATCGTATATTTAATACCATACATTTTTGTAATTGTGATTCACGTTTTAAAAACATTGCAATCATGACAGCTCTAAAATCGCAAAAAATACTGCTTGTATCGCGATTGCAACAGTGAGATCTCTACCATATAGTTTACATTACACTAGCGACTTAAAAAGCCGATTGGGCCCTTACAGGCTGTTAATAAGCAAGTCTCTCTCCCCATCCATCCTCAGTAGCCTTACCCTTTTTTCTTCAGATCACACAGATCACATTGTAGGAATGTCATGTTTAGTCAATGACGGACAAAGTCAACAGTGGGCCCCTGTGCAGAATAAATGTAGGGGCCCCATATGAGTTGATGTGGTCATAACAGATCATGGGTCGATTCAAATATTGTCAATAACATAAAAGTATGTGAACCTAAGTTACAATCTGTAAGCACTGTATTAATGTCGCACATATTTTCCACCTATTCATCATATCTTGTACTTGACTAGACCACAAGCAATTATCACTGCTCCCCATGCAGAAGTGTCATAGATCAAAACTTGTAAAAAATATAAATGGGCAAAAACCTTTTATTGTTATTATTTAGCACTGTTATCTTCCACAGTCGTTTTACAGAGTAGTCTAATGTCCTACCATAATATTATTATTATTATTATGTATTTAAATAGCACTGATATCTTCTGCAGCGCATTACAGAGTGCATAGTCATGTCACTGACTGTCCTCAGAGGAGCTCACACTCTAACCACTACTATACTCAAGGTCTTATGTCCTTCCATACTATAATTATGTATTTATATAGCACTGGCTAGAGATGGGCCGGACCTCCGATTTTAGGTTCGCGAACCCAGTTCGCGAACCTTCGCGGAAGGTTCGGTTCGCGGAAAAGTTTGCGAACCGCAATAGACTTCAATGGGGATGCGAAGTTCGAAAAACAGAAAAAATTATGCTGGCCAGAAAAGTGATGGAAAAGATGTTTCAAGGGGTCTTACACCTGAAGGGGGGCATGGCGGAGTGGGATACATGCACAAACTCCCGGGTAAAAATCTGGATGTGACGCAAAGCAGCGTTTTAAGGGCAGAAATCACATTGAATGCTAAATTGCAGGCCTAAAGTGCTTTCAAACATCTTGCATGTGTATACATCAATCAGGGAGTGTAATTAGAGTTCTGCTTCACACTGACACACCAAACTCACTGTGTAACGCACCGCAAACAGCTGTTTGCGTAGTGACGGCCGTGCTGGACTGATGCGCAACATGGCCAGAGTGCAGGCCGTGGCAGTTTTCCAGCCCATATGGTCGCCGGGCTGTGGTAGCTCAGTGATAGAACAACAGTGACTGTCCAGCTGATCAAATTTGGTCTGTCCACAATGAAGCAACGACCTTATTATCTTCTTGTATGTAGGTAGGCATAGGTAGGAGTCCCAGTATAGGTAGGTAGGCATAGGTAGGAGTCCCAGTATAGGTAGGTAGGCATAGGTAGGTGCCTCAGTAGTTAGCTAGGCATAGGTAGGAGTCCCAGTATAGGTAGGTAGGCATAGGTAGGAGTCCCAGTATAGGTAGGTAGGCATAGGTAGGAGTCCCAGTATAGGTAGGTAGGCATAGGTAGGTGCCTCAGTAGTTAGCTAGGCATAGGTAGGAGTCCCAGTATAGGTAGGTAGGCATAGGTAGGAGTCCCAGTATAGGTAGGTAGGCATAGGTAGGAGTCCCAGTATAGGTAGGTAGGCATAGGTAGGTGCCTCAGTAGTTAGCTAGGCATAGGTAGGAGTCCCAGTATAGGTAGGTAGGCATAGGCAGTTGTCCCAGTAGTTAGCTAGGCATAGGTAGGAGTCCCAGTATAGGTAGGTAGGCATAGGTAGGAGTCCCAGTATAGGTAGGTAGGCATAGGTAGGTGCCTCAGTAGTTAGCTAGACATAGGTAGGAGACCCAGTAGTTAGCTAGGCATAGGTAGGAGACCCAGTATAGGTAGGTAGGCATAGGTAGGTCCCCTAGTATAGGTAGGTAGGTGTCCCCGTATAGGTAAGTAGGTGCCCCAGTAGTTAGGTAGGCATAGGTAGGTGTCCCAGTATAGATAGGCAGGGCCTGGCTGGCACAGTAATAACAATTACCAAGGTCCAGCTGCAACAGATAGGGCTGTATAATGTCAGTGAGCAACACACACAAAAAAACACATCTGGAAAACATTAGCTCTCAAAAGAGCTGTTAAGGGGTGCTATTTTAGCAATAACAATCAGCCAGGAGCAGGCCAAGAGCCTAACTAATCTTTCCCTAGGAGAACAAGTCTGCAGCAGCTGTCCCTAGTCTGTCTCTAGCAGGCACACGAGTGAGTGTAATGGCCGGCAAGCCTGCCTTATGTAAGGGGGGGTGGAGCTCCAGGGCTTAGTGGGTAGGAGTCACGCCGTGCGCCGTTTCAGCCGCACCCGGTGCAACGTTTTTGGCGCACCCGGTGCGACGTTTCGCCCGCTACCAGCAGGGCTAAACTTTGCGTGCGATCAATAAAAGCTTTAGGCCTGCTAACTGCTTAGCACCCTAGTTATCATGCCCAAAGCTTTAGGCGTGCTAACTGAGTTAACACCCTTTTTGAATAGAGCCTTTTGTCTCCCATTCATTCTTTTTTCTAGTATGGTATATATGCTATATGAACCATTTTTATTTACAGATATCATTGTATGCATGCACTGTGTAATATTTTATAAGTGTCATTATATGTGTTTATACATGTAAGATGGATTGTTCTTTGCTATATTGTCTCTCTTCTGTTCTCTTAGGACTCATGGTAAAATCACGATCGCAGACAAATTGCATAATTTTGACTGCAAACACAACTTTACCAAGATTTTTCCTGCAATTGTAATGTAAGTCAATATGAAAGCTCTCAGAAAACTATGGAGGCCAATAAGCGCTCAGAAAATCCCTTATAGTGTGTCTGAGCACTTACAGATAGGGCTCAACAAGTATTTTTCATGTTGAAGAAGAGTTAAAGGACTTACGAGGCAAAAAAAACTTTAAAAAAAGTTAAATACCTATTGCTATTTATCATCCTCAGGGGACAACATTTCACCCAAACCCCCCCCCCCCCCCCCCGTTTCATTCCGCCATGTCTTATGTGCAACTCCCAGTCTCCAGTGGGGGCCCGACATGCTCCCCCGGCTCGTCCTCAGCTTCCCCAATTAATATGGCTGCCTGGTCCTGCCGCACCTACGCTGTTCTCATAGCTGCAAGTGCAGCTGTGCAGCTATGAGTGCTCCTTAAGTTCTGACCTCGTTCCCAGCAGCCTTGTGTACATAAAGCACGCAAGACCACCGGGGATGAGGTCAGAGCTGGAGGAGGACTCAGAGCTGCGCAACCGCACTTGCGGCTATGAGAACAGCGCAGGCGCGGCAGGACCCTGCGGCCATATTATCTGGAGAAGCCGAGGACGGTCCGGGGGATTGGGTCGGGACCCCATGGGAGACTGGGAGTTACACATAAGACATGGCGGAATGAAATGGGGGGCGCAGGTGGCGTCCACTAAGGATGATAAATAGCAATAGGTATTTAACTTTTTTTTTAAGTTTTTCACCTCGTAAGTCCTTTAAGCATGTGGGTTGTTAAAACATGTAATTGTTCCTTCTCCATTCAACTGTCTTGCACATTTTGTCTATCTTTTACTCTCTTTTCCAGTGTAATATATATATGCAAATATGAACCATCTGTGAGAAACCGCGGAGAAGCCGCCGCGCAGACTGGTGGCAGAGCGGCGGATTCCGCGTCCAGCGCGGCGGTTTGCACGCGGCAGCATGTGGCCGGTGTGGCTGGGTCTAGTAGTGCACACAGTTTGAGAAATACGCACGCGCGCGCCGAGAGGCAGAACGTTTATGGCAAATGAGGAAGGATCAGCTGACCAGGCTGGTCAGCTGATCTCGGTGCGAGCGGTAATTGGTTGATCAGCGGTGGATGGCGCTGCTGAGCCACTCTCTATATATTTTTGCTGCTTGCCAGTCTCAGGTTGTCTGCCGTTGCGAACACTTACGTGGAAGCACTCGGACCTTAGTCAGATCCAACAGTGTGTTTGAACCAGGAGGACCTGGGAATTCACACTGAGCCATATTACTTGTATTATCATTCTGTTATACTTCAGACTAGTTCCATGGTGTAGAGACCACGGATCTCACACCCAAGACTAGGGAACTTGTATTATCATTCTGTTATCCTTCAGACTAGTTCCAGGGTGTAGAGACCACGGACCTCACACCCAAAACTAGGGAATTTGTATTGTCATTATTCTGTTATACATAAGACTAGTTCCAGGGTGTCGAGACCACGGACCTCACACCCAAGACTAGGGACTTGTGTTACCATTCTGTTATACCTCAGACTAGTTCCAGGGTGTCGAGACCATGGACCTCACACCCAAGACTAGGGATTTGTGTTACCATTCTGTTACTTCAGACTAGTTCCAGGGTGTAGAGACCACGGACCTCACACCCAAGACTAGGCATTGTTGTTATCTGTTATGACCTGTTGCATTTCTGACTTTCCCTCTGCTTTCTGATTCGGTACCTCGCACTTCTGATTACCTGTTGCCAGACCCTGCTTGTTTAGGAGACCGAATCAGTCTTGTGTCTTTGTACCTTGTCTGTCCGTGTGTTGCTGACCTGGCTTGCCCGACCTCGAGAGCTATCTCTCCCCTTAAGAGATAGTCTCCAGATCTGTCAGTGACATCCACCTTCAGGTGTCACTCACTCTCTGGTCCTTCCTACCTTCAGCCTGACTCCACCCCTTGGAGAGTCTCAGGCTGCTGGGAGGTTTCGGTACTCACTAAGAGCAGTATTGCCCATACTGCCTAAAATCACCTGCTCCGCAGGTGCGTTACTCAAAGTCTTACTGTTACACCAAACACTCACGATTACATACAGGTGTCCAGAGGTTAGCGATATATCTGTATTATTGGTGATTCTGCAGATCATCCATAATCAGGTATATATCTATATTCTTGGTGATACTGCAGATCACCAATAATCAGATTCTCTCTGTGTGCTGACACCGATCGTTACACCATCTTTTTTTTTTTTCACAGATAGCATTGTACACATGCAATGTGTAATATTTATTATTATTATTTATATATATTTGTATATTCTCTGTGGACTAATTTAAATGGCAAGTGCTGTGTGAGAAAACGTGGAAAAGCCGCCGTGGGTGCTTAGAGCAAGGCGGCTGATTCCGCGTCCAACGCGGCAGGTTGCGCGCGTGGGCCTGCATCTGCTAGCATGACTGAACGCGGAGAAATCGCCGCATGTCCTGAGAACAAGGCCGCGGATTCCGCGTCCGACGCAGCGGTTTGCATGCATAGGCTTACATCTGTCAGTATGGCTGAACGCGGAGAAACCGCCGCATGCTCTGATAGCGGTGCGGCTGGTTCCGTGTCCAGCACAGCGGATGGTTTACAGCACATGTCTGGTGTGGCTGGGACTGATAGTCCATACAGGTTCAGAAGGACGCGCGCGCGCGCTGAGAGGCAGAACTTTTATGACAGCCAGAAGCGAGTCAGCTGACCAAGCCAGTCAGCTAACAATTCAACCAGTTCCCATTGGTCCAGCACTTAGGGGAGGCGCTGGAGAGCGCTATAGTATATATACTGGGTGCTGGTCATTTCTCTGGTGTCTGCCGTTGCGATCACTACGTGGAAGCACTCAGACCTTTTTGTCAGATTCTGTGTTATTCTCTAGACCAGTTCCTGGGTGTTGATGACCAAGGACCTCACACCCCAGACTAGGAATTCTGTAGATCATTTGTGTTATTCTCTAGACCAGTTCCAGGGTGTTGATGATCACGGACCTCACACCCCAGATTAGGAATACTGTATATTATCTGTGTTATTCTTCAGACTAGTTCCAGGGTGTTGATGACTACGGAGCTCACACCCAAGACTAGGAATTAGCTTTACCATCCTGTTATACTTCAGACTAGTTCCAGGGTGTTGATGATCAAAGAGCTCACACCTAACGACTAGACATTGTTGATTATTTGTTATGACCTTTTGCTTTCCTGGCCTCTCTACTGATCTCTGATTTGGTACTTCACTATATCTGATACTCCGTTGCCAAACCTTGCTTGCCTTAGGATTCCGAATCAGTCTCTTTCCTCTGTATCTGATCTGTCTGTCTGTTGCCGACCTGGCTTGTCCGACCTCGAGAACTATCTCCTCTGTTTAGAGATAGTTCACAGATCTGTCAGTGACACTCCACCATTGGTGTCACTCACACTCTGGTCCTTCCCACTCTCAGCCTGACTCCTCCCCCTGGGGAGCCTCAGGGCATTGGAAGGAGCCTGTTCTTTGAGCAGTATCTCTTACTGCCTTGCACCCGCTATACGGGTGCTCTCCTCCAAGTATTACTGTTGCACCAAACACTCATATTACTCAGGTGTCCAGAGGTTAGAGATATATCTGATTATCGGTGATACTGCAGATCATCAATAATCGGGTATATATCTGTATTCTCGGTGATACTGCAGATCACCGATAATCAGATCCTCTCTGTGTTACACCAATCGTTACATGCTGTCTTCAAGTATGCATTTGTTTCCTGTATTTGACATATTGTTTCTGTGGCAGCTGTGGGTGGTTTCCCCAGTTGGTGGGAGCACTGGGGTCCACTTGCACTTCCCTTTTGGTGTTACATGAGGAGTGGGGGTCCCGGCGCAGCAGCAAAGCCCGGGGCCCCTGCTTTTTATGTGCCCCCTGCTGGTCACACGATCTATGATTGTGTGCAACCGAGGTCTCTCTCCAGTCTATGGGTGCCCGATTCAGCTCTTGCTGGATTTGGTACTGCAGATACAGGTGCACGTATTTGCATCTTTTTAATGGCTGACCGGCTGCCTGTGGACCCATTTAAAAGGCAAGTGCTATCTTGGACAGTGGATTTGTTTTCTATATTTGGCATATGTTTGTCTACATGTAAGAGGGATTATTCATCTCTGTGTGGTCTCTCTACTGTTTTCTTACAGATAGTGTTCAACAAGTATTTTTCTTGTTGTAGAAGAGTTGGGCATGGGAATTGTTAAAACATGTATTTGTTTCTTCTCCTTTAAACTTTCTCCAATTCTTTGTCCCTCGTTCATTCCCTTTTCCAGTATAATATGAACATGCAATATGAACCATCTTTTTTTCCAGGTGACATTGTAGAAATTTCTTGTGTAGTATTTTATATGTCATTGTATGTGATAATGCCTGTAAGTTGATTTCTCTTTTTCTATGTAGTCTCTCTTCTGGGTCCATATGCAATTCACTTTTTTGCCGAAGTTTTCTCCTAGGAGATAATTGTTTTATCTTCGATTTATAATAACTTTTAATCACTTTGCAATTAAAAAAAAGACCAAAAAGTAGGTGAAATGGTACTATCAAAATTATTTTGCGTATTTGTTTGCTTTCTGGTGGTTGAAAAAAAGCATTTTATCAACAAGTTTAAAAATATCACTTAGGAGAAAACTCAGGTGAAAATGTGAATTGCATACGGGCCCTGTTCTCTTACAGATGGGGCTTGAGAAGTATTTTTATGTTGAAGAAGAGAGGGGAATGGGATTTGTTATATGTAGTTGTTGCCTTTCTAAGTGAACCTTAGTAGGCCCCTTGTTTCTGCACATCAATGGAATTTTCACACCTCTTCTGGCAGATTCTCAAGGCCAACAGTTTGCTTTTGTCTACCCCCTACTGATAAACAACAACAATCAAGGAAGAGCTTAATTAACCCATTCCTTCCCAAACAGCAATGTTAATATATAAGGCCAGCTTCTTACTGTCCCTCAGGCCATCAAGAGCTGCTTCTCACATTAGAAAAAAACAAGCTAATTTGCTGGAATCTCTAGGGATTTTAAATAAAACGCACAGAGGTAAAAAAGGTGGTCTGGCCCATAAAAAGTTCCACACTCAGACTCCGTCCAACTTCAGGGACCCAGGCCCATTCAAGGAAAAAAACTTTCCAGCGATCTCCAGTGATGTTTACTGGAAATCAGAGGCTGAAAGTAGCAGTGGTTGCCATGTCCCTAGTCAGAGATGCAGTAACACCCCGGCAGTGAACCCAGTCATCATTGCTAAGCCTCATTCAGTCACCGCATCGCTCTGCAATGCTTACTGTATAAACAATAAGACAGCCATTATTGCGGACCTTATTCAGACATGCGATTTTTCATGCATCACTGAAGCTTGGATTGATGAAAATGCGGGCCACACATTTGAAGTAACCATCCCATACAATTACTCAGTCCTAAGTGAGGGAAGACAAGACCACAGAGGAGGAGGTATAGCAATTTGTGGCAAAACAACCCTGCAGCTCAGAGACCTGAATGTTGGCTCAACAAAGTCCTTTAAATGTATAGGTGCCCAGATCTCAGCTGGTAAAGGCTTCAACATTTTAGTGGTTTATCGTCCCTCCGGAGATGCTGACCCATTCCTACAGGAATTCTCAGAACTTATGGCCATGCTGACTCTGTCGTATCTGAGATGGATCATCCTTAATGACTTCAACGTATGGGCTGATGACACTCAATCACAAGATGCAAATGAACTAATAAATCTCATGGGTGGACTAGGCTTCACACAAGTTGTAAAATCTGCTACCCACAGAGGAGGGCATACCCTAGACTTACTGTTCCACCTTGGAATGGACATTACATAACTGTAATACAGATTACTATTGAACATCACGCTATCAAACAGCACCCTAAAGAAACAATCAAAATCCATCCCCTGAATAAATTAACACCGGAGAGGATAACTGCCAACCTGGATTTTACAAATCTGCTCCACAGTCAAATGGACGCCAACACTCTAGTAACCCAGTACAACAACATGATATATGAAACACTTGGCAGTATTGCCCCATGGTGCACCAAATCAACAACCAAAAGCAGATTGCTAATTGGTTTGACAAAACCATCATGGATCTAAAAAAAAAAAAAAGGGCGCAGACTAGAAAGACAGTGGCGCAAATCAGGGTCTGAGTTGCACAAATCTAGCCTAGTTCAACACCTCAGACAATACCAACAAGCAATAACCAAGGGAAAAAAAATCAGACTTTATCTCATACAAAATATCTACAGCCAACAACAGAGCTGCTCAACTCTTTTCACACAGTGGAATCACTCTGCAATCCTTCCTGCCTAAAAGCCCCAACCACATTCTCCAGGGAAAGGTGTGAAGAATGATCTGCCTTCTTCACAAACAAGGTGTCTGCCATCCGTGCCAGCATTACACCAACAACATCAATTGACCACTGGACTTTGCATATGCCTACTACCATACCACCATGGCAAGTCTTTGACACTCTAAATGAAGAAGATTTTTGAATGCTCATTCAAAGTTTCTGCCCCACTACCTGCAACCTGGATCCTGGCCCAACTGGATCCTTAACAACTTGAGGACCGTGGGCTTTACCCCCCTGAAGGACCAAGCACTTTTTTTTCCATTCAGACCACTGCAGCTTTCACGGTTTATTGCTCGCTCATACAACCTACCACCTAAATGAATTTTGGCTCCTTGTCTTGTCACTAATAAAGCTTTCTTTTGGTGCTATTTGATTGCTGCTGCGATTTTTACTTTTTTTTATATTCATCAAAAAAGACATGAATTTTGGCAAAAAAATGATTTTTTTAACTTTCTGTGCTGACATTTTTCAAATAAAGTAAAATTTTTGTATACATGCAGTGCGAAAAATGTGGACAAACATGTTTTTGATAAAAAAAAAAACCCATTCAGTGTATATTTATTTGTTTGGGTAAAAGTTATAGCGTTTACAAACTATGGTGCAAAAAGTGAATTTTCCCATTTTCAAGCATCTATGACTTTTCTGACCCCCTGTCATGTTTCATGAGGGGCTAGAATTCCAGGATAGTATAAATACCCCCCAAATGACCCCATTTTGGAAAGAAGACATCCCAAAGTATTCACTGAGAGGCATGGTGAGCTCATAGAAGATATTATTTTTTGTCACAAGTAAGCGGAAAATGACACTTTGTGACCAAAAAAGAAAAAAGTTTCCATTTCTTCTAACTTGCGACAAAAAAAATGAAATCTGCCACGGACTCACCATGCCCCTCTCTGAATACCTTGAAGTGTCTACTTTCCAAAATGGGGTCATTTGTGGGGTGTGTTTACTGTCCTCGCATTTTGGGGGGTGCTAATTTGTAAGCACCCCTGTAAAGCCTAAAGATGCTCATTGGACTTTGGGCCCCTTAGCGCAGTTAGGCTGCAAAAAAGTGCCACACATGTGGTATTGCCGTACTCAGTAGAAGTAGTATAATGTATTTTGGGGTGTATTTTTACACATACCGATGCTGGGTGGGAGAAATATCTCTGTAAATGACAATTTTTTAATTTTTTTTACACACAATTGTCCATTTACAGAGAGATTTCTCCTACTCAGCATGGGTATGTGTAAAAATACACCCCAAAACACATTATACTACTTCTCCTGAGTACAGCGATACCACATGTGTGGCACTTTTTTGCACCCTAACTGCGCTAAGGGGCCCAAAGTCCAATGAGTACCTTTAGGATTTCACAGGTCATTTTGAGAAATTTCGTTTCAAGACTACTCCTCACGGTTTAGGGCCCCTAAAATGCCAGGACAGTATAGGAACCCCACAAATGACCCCATTTTAGAAAGAAAACACCCCAAGGTATTCCGTTAGGAGTATGGTGAGTTCATAGAAGATTTTATTTTTTGTCACAGGTTAGCAGAAAATGACACTTTGTGAAAAAAAACAATAAAAATCGATTTCTGCGAACTAACAGAATACCTTGGGGTGTCTTATTTCTAAAATGGAGTCATTTGTGGGGTTCCTATACTGTCCTGGCATTTTAGGGGCCCTAAACCGTGAGGAGTAGTCTTGAAACAAAATTTCTCAAAATGACCTGTGAAATCCTAAAGGTACTCATTGGACTTTGGGCCCCTTAGCGCAGTTAGGGTGCAAAAAAGTGCCACACATGTGGTATTGCCGTACTCGGGAGAAGTAGTACAATGTGTTTTGGGGTGTATTTTTACACATACCGATGCTGGGTGGGAGAAATATCTCTGTAAATGGACAATTGTGTGTAAAAAAATCAAAAGATTGTCATTTACAGAGGTATTTCCCCCACCCAGCATGGGTATGTGTAAAAATACACCCCAAAACACATTATACTACTTCTCCCGAGTACGATGATACCACATGTGCGGCACTTTTTTGCACCCTAACTGCGCTAAGGGGCCCAAAGTCCAATGAGTACCTTTAGGATTTCACAGGTCATTTTTGTTTCAAGACTACTCCTCACGGTTTAGGGCCCCTAAAATGCCAGGGCAGTATAGGAACCCCACTAATGACCCCATTTTAGAAAGAAGACACCCCAAGGTATTCCGTTAGGAGTATGGTGAGTTCATAGAAGATTTTATTTTTTTGTCACAAGTTAGCGGAAATTGATTTTAATTGTTTTTGTTTCACAAAGTGTCATTTTCCGCTAACTTGTGACAAAAAATAAAATCTTCTATGAACTCACCATACTCCTAACGGAATACCTTTGGGTGTCTTATTTCTAGAATGGGGTCATTTGTGGGGTTCCTATACTGCCCTGGCATTTTAGGGGCCCTAAACCGTGAGGAGTAGTCTTGAAACCAAATGTCGCAAAATGACCTGTGAAATCCTAAAGGTACTCATTGGACTTTGGGCCCCTTAGCGTACTTAGGGTGTAAAAAAGTGCCACACATGTGGTACCGCCGTACTCAGGAGAAGTATTATAATGTGTTTTGGGGTGTATTTTTACACATACCCATGCTGGGTGGGAGAAATATCTCTGTAAATGACAATTGTTTGATTTTTTTTACACACAATTGTCCATTTACAGAGAGATTTCTCCCACCCAGCATGGGTATGTGTAAAAATACACCCCAAAACACATTATACTACTTTTCCTGAGTACGGCGGTACCACATGTGTGACACTTTTTTGCAGCCTCGGTGCGCTAAGGGGCCCAACGTCCTATTCACAGGTCATTTTGAGGCATTTGTTTTCTAGACTACTCCTCACGGTTTAGGGCCCCTAAAATGCCAGGGCAGTATAGGAACCCCACAAGTGACCCCATTTTAGAAAGAAGACACCCCAAGGTATTCCGTTAGGTTTATGGCGAGTTCATAGAAGATTTTATTTTTTGTCACAAGTTAGTGAAAAATGACACTTTGTGAAAAAAAAAAACAATAAAAATCAATTTCCGCTAACTTTTGACAAAAAAATAAATTCTATGAACTCGTCATACACCTAACAGAATACCTTGGGGTGCCTTTTTTTCTAAAATGGGGTCACTTGTGGGGTTCCTATACCGCCCTGGCATTTTACGGGCCTAAAACCGTGAGTAGTCTGGAAACCAAATGTCTCAAAATGACTGTTCAGGGGTATAAGCATCTGCAAATTTTGATGACAGGTGGTCTATGAGGGGGCAAATTTTGTGGAACCGGTCATAAGCAGGGTGGCCTTTTAGATGACAGGTTGTATTGGGCCTGATCTGATGGATAGGAGTGCTAGGGGGGTGACAGGAGGTGATTGATGGGTGTCTCAGGGGGTGGTTAGAGGGGAAAATAGATGCAAAAAATGCACTGGGGAGGTGATTGGTAGGGGGTCTGAGGGGGATCTGAGGGTTTGGCCGAGTGATCAGGAGCCCACACGGGGCAAATTAGGGCCTGATCTGATGGGTAGGTGTGCTAGGGGGTGACAGGAGGTGATTGATGGGTGTCTCAAGGTGTGATTAGAGGGGGGAATAGATGCAAGCAATGCACTGGCGAGGTGATCAGGGCTGGGGTCTGAGGGCGTTCTGAGGGTGTGGGCGGGTAATTGAGTGCCCTAGGGGCAGATAGGGGTCTAATCTGATAGGTAGCAGTGACAGGGGGTGATTGATGGGTAATTAGTGGGTGTTTAGGGTAGAGAACAGATGTAAACACTGCACTTGGGAGGTGATCTGACGTCGGATCTGCGGGCGATCTATTGGTGTGGGTGATCAGATTGCCCGCAAGGGGCAGGTTAGGGGCTGATTGATGGGTGGCAGTGACAGGGGGTGATTGATGGGTGGCAGTGACAGGGGGTGATTGATGGGTGATTGACAGGTGATCAGTGGGTTATTACAGGGAAGAACAGATGTAAATATTGCACTGGCGAATTGATAAGGGGGGTCTGAGGGCAATCTGAGCGTGCAGGCGGGTGATTGGGTGCCCGCAAGGGGCAGATTAGGGTCTGATCTGATGGGCAACAGTGACAGGTGGTGATAGGGGGTGATTGATGGGTGATTGATGGGTAATTAGTGGGTGTTTAGGGTAGAGAACAGATGTAAACACTGCACTTGGGAGGTGATCGGACGTCGGATCTGCGGGCGATCTATTGGTGTGGGTGGGTGATCAGATTGCCCGCAAGGGGCAGGTTAGGGGCTGATTGATGGGTGGCAGTGACAGGGGGTGATTGATGGGTGGCAGTGACAGGGGGTGATTGATGGGTGATTGATAGGTGATTGACAGGTGATTGACAGGTAATCAGTGTGTTATTACAGGGAAGAACAGATGTAAATATTGCACTGGCAAATTGATAGGGGGGGGTCTGAGGGCAATCTGAGCGTGTAGGCGGGTGATTGGGTGCCCGCAAGGGGCAGATTAGGGTCTGATCTGATGGGTAACAGTGACAGGTGGTGATAGGGGGTGATTGATGGGTAATTAGTGGGTGTTTAGGGTAGAGAACAGATGTAAACACTGCACTTGGGAGGTGATCGGACGTCGGATCAACGGGCGATCTATTGGTGTGGGTGGGTGATCAGATTGCCCGCAAGGGGCAGGTTAGGGGCTGATTGATGGGTGGCAGTGACAGGGGGTGATTTATGGGTGGCAGTGACAGGGGGTGATTGATGGGTGATTGATAGGTGATTGACAGGTGATTGATAGGTAATCAGTGGGTTATTACAGGGAAGAACAGATGTAAATATTGCACTGGCGAATTGATAAGGGGGGGTCTGAGGGCAATTTGAGCGTGTAGGTGGGTGATTGGGTGCCCGCAAGGGGCAAATTAGGGTCTGATCTGATGGGTAACAGTGACAGGTGGTGATAGGGGGTGATTGATGGGTGATTGATGGGTAATTAGTGGGTGTTTAGGGTAGAGAACAGATGTAAACACTGCACTTGGGAGGTGATCGGACGTCGAATCTGCGGGCGATCTATTGGTGTGGGTGGGTGATCAGATTGCCCGCAAGGGGCAGGTTAGGGGCTGATTGATGGGTGGCGGTGACAGGGGGTGATTGATGGGTGATTGGCAGGTGATTGGCAGGTGATTGACAGGTGATTGACAGGTGATTGACAGGTGATCAGGGGGGATAGATGCATACAGTACATGGGGGAGGGGTCTGGGGAGAATCTGAGGGGTGGTGGCATGATCAGGAGGGAGCAGGGGGCAGTTAGGGACCTAATAAAAAAAATAGCAGTGACAGATAGTGACAGGGAGTGATTGATGGGTGATTAGGGGGGTGATTGGGTGCAAACAGTGGTCTGGGGGGTGGGCAGGGGGGGTCTGAGGGGTGCTGTGGGTGATCAGGGGGCGGGGGGGGGGGAAATCAGTGTGCTTGGGTGCGACATAGGGTGGCTGCAGCCTGCCCTGGTGGTCCCTCGGACACTGGGACCACCAGGGCAGGAGGCAGCCTGTATAATACACTTTGTAAACATTACAAAGTGTATTATACACTTTGTATGCGGCAATCCGGGTGCTAGTAACCCGAATGACGCGATCGCGCCGCCCATGCCCCTACAAGGACCGCCGCCATTTGTCTATACGGCGGTCCTTGCGGGGTCCACTTCCCGGCCGCCAATTGTCTATACGGCGGTCGGGAAGTGGTTAATGCAGTGCCCAGAGCTGATCAGGCCAGCACTTCACAAAATCACTCAGTGCTCCTTGCAAAGTGGACTTTTCCCAGAAGAACTAAAGAAAGCAATCATAAAACCCCTCTTGAAAAAAACATCACTAGATACTGATTCTGTGACCAAATACAGACCTGTGACGAACTTACCGTTCCTATGAAAAGTTATCAAGAAAGCAGTCACCAACCTGCTAGAAGCCAGGCTTACAGATAACAACATCTTTGATACTTTTCAGTCAGGATTCAGGAAAAGGCACAGCACTGAAATGGCATTAGTCCGAGTAATGAATAATCTACTTACTGCAAGGGACAAGGGTGATTGCGCAATTCTGATTCTTCTTGACTTGTCTGCAGCATTTGATACTGTGGATCATAAAATATAAATCCAGTGACTGAAGAATTACGGTGGCCTAAGAGGTACTGTTCTTAGCTGGTTTCAGACCTACCTATCTGTCTGGCAGGGCACAGCAAGTAAGTCTGGGCACACACTACTCTAATCCAGTGCCACTTGCCTATGGAGTTTCACAGGGTTCTGTACTATCACCATTACTCTTTGCAGTCTGCATGCTCCCACTGGGCAAAATAATCCAGAACTATGGCCTAGGATACCATTGTTATGCAGATGACACACAACTGTATTTGTCTTTCAAGCCTAGCACCCAAGACCCATCAGCATCTATAAATGCGTGTCTAGTGGATTTACAAAAGTGGAGGAACACCAGATGGTTGAGGCTGAACTCTGAAAAAACAGAGGTGTTGGTGGTAGGTGGTCCACACATGATGGATAAAGTTCAAAACGCTCACCACCTCAAACTAGCAATTGGGGGAGATACCGTACAGTATAAAGACTCTGTGCGAAACCTTGGGGTGATCCTGGATGGAAATCTAAAACTCAGACAGCAGGTATCAGCTGTCGTCAAGTCTTCCTTCTTCCATCTAAGAAGTATAGCGAAAATCAAACACCTTATCCCTGCTGAAAACCTACCTGCCCTGGTTCATGCTTTTGTATCCTCCCGGCTAGACTACTGCAACGCCCTGTTCATCGGATCTACAGATAAGGTTCTGCGCCCCTTACAACTAGTACAGAATGCTGCAGCCAGACTCCTAGCCAATGCCCCCCGCAGCTCACACATCAACCCAGTACTGCAAACTCTTCACTGGTTGCCAGTAAAATGGAGAATCAATTCTAATATCTGCCTGCTGACGTTCAAGGCTCTAAACCACATGGGACCCAAATACATAGTGGATCTATTGGAACTTTATGCCCATCCACGCACCCTCCGCTCTGCAAACAAGATGAAGCTGGTTATTCCCAGGATACACTTAATATTTGATGTTCGGGCCTTTTCCTATGCAGCCCCTACTCTATGGAACTCACTTCCACAATCAGTACAAGAGGCTCCTTCTCTGGACAGCTTTAAAAAAAAGGCTAAAAACTCACCTTTTCTCCCTAGCCATTGAGACTGCATAATGCAGGGTCACAGTACTTCGAGTCCCCAGGGAGAAAAGCGGTATAAAAATATTATTGTTGTTGTTGTTTCTACTTGCAACTTTCTTACACTTTTTGTCTGTGTTTCATTCTCTTTTTCTATGTTGTCTGTCTTCTGTTTTTTTACAGGTGGGGTTCGACAAGGATTTTTCATGGTGAAGAAGAGTTTGGCATTGGATTTGTCATGTATTTGTTCTGTCTCCTTGCAACTTTCTTGCACTTTTTGTCAGTATTGTATTCTCTTTTCCACTATAATAAGTATGCATATACGAACATTTTTTTTACAGGTCACTTTCATGTATAGTATTTTATATCTGTTATTGTATGTGTTAATGCATGTAAGTTGGTATCTCTTTTTTGGTGTTGTCTCTCTTCTGTTTTCTTACAGATGGCGGTCGACAAGTATTTTTTATGTTGAAAAAGAGTTTTGCATGGAATTTGTTATAACATGTATTTGTTCTTTCTCCTTGCAACTTTCTTACTCTTTTTGTCTGACTTTTTTTTTCTCTTTTCCAGTATAATATGTATGCATATATAAACAATCATTTTTTAAAAGGTCACTTTGTGTGCATTTCATGTGTAGTATTTTATATCTGTTATTGTATGTGTTAATGCATGTAAGGTGGAATCTGCTTCTTTTGTGTTGTCTCTCTTCTATTTTTTTACAGATGGTGGGGGACAAGTATTTTTCATGTTGAAAAAGAGTTTTGCATCGGATTTGTTATAACATGTATTTGTTCTTTCTCCTTGCAAATTTCTTACTCTTTTTTTCAGTTTTTTTCCAGTATATTATGTATGCATATAGGAACAGTCTATTTTTTACAGCTCACTTAGTGCGCATTTCATGCGTAATATTTAAATTTTTCATTGTTTGTGTTAATACATGCAAGTTGTTATCTCTTTTTCTGTGTTGTCTGTCTTCTGTTTTTTTACAGGTGGGGTTCGATGAGTATTTTTCATGGTAAAGAAGAGTTAAGCATGGGATATGTTATTACATAACAAATATTTGTTCTGTCTCCTTGCAACTTTCTTATACTTTTAGTCTGTTTTTAATGCTCTTTTCCTGTATAATATGTATGAATATATAAACTTTTTTTTTACAGGTCACTGTGTGCATTTCATGGGTAGTATTTTTTATCTGTTATTGTATGTGTTAATGCATGTAAATTGGTTTCTCTTTTTTTGTGTTGTCTCTCTTCTGTTTTCTTACAGATGGCGGTCGACAATTATTGAAGAAGAGTTTTGCATGAGATTTGTTTTATAACATGTATTAATTCTTTCTCCTTGCAACTTTCTTACTCTTTTTGTGTGACTTTTTTTCTTTTCCAGTATAATATGTATGCATATATAAACAATCTTTTTTTACAGGTCACTTTGTGTGCATTTCATGTGTAGTATTTTATATCTGGTATTATATGTGTTAATGCATGTAAGTTGGTATCTCTTTTTTTGTGTTGTCTTTCTTCTGTTTTCTTACAGATGGCGGTCAGCACATGTTTTTCATGTTGAAGAAGAGTTTGGCATTGGGTTTGTTATAACATGTATTTGTTCTTTCTCCTTGCAACTTTCTTACTCTTTTTGTCTGATTTTTTTTTCTCTTTTCCAGTATAATATGTATGCATATATAAATAATCTTTTTTTACAGATCACTTTGTGTGCATTTTACATGCAGTATTTTATATCTGTTATTGTATGTGTTAATGCATGTAAGTTTGTATTTTTTTCGTCTGTCTTCTGTTTTTTTACAGATGTGGTTTACAAGTATTTTTCATGTTGAAGAAGAATTTTGCATCTGAATTGTAATGGCAGTGAAGTTTGGGCGTATTTGTGTCTTCACATTCACTGTGCAGATTTTGAACACTAACTGTTAAAGAAAAGAAATCTGGAGAGGAATAGGGTGGCTATTGGGGAGGAGGAGGCCACAGTACAGGGTGGACCATTTATATGGATACACTTTAATATGGCTATTTATATAGATACACCGTTTTATGTGAATGGTGAAGTTAACAAACAACCACCGCTATTGGTCTGACACTAACCCACATTGGATAGTTCCCTCCAAGACTGTTGGAACAAAAAAATTTATAGAATGGTGTGGTTTATGGGGTGTATCCATAGATACGGTGTATCCATATAAATGGCCCACCCTGTAGTATCCTTTCGTTTTGCAATGTGAAATATTTTATTTCTTGCATTGTATGTGTAAATGCATGTACGTTGTTTTCTCTTTTTCTGTTTTGTCTCTCTTCTGTTTTCTTACAGATGGCGGTCGACAAGAATTTTTCATGCTGAAGAAGAGTTTGGCATCGGGTTTGTTATGACATGTATTTGTTTTTTCTCCTTGCAACTTTATTACTCTTTTTGTCTGACTTTTTTTTCTCTTTTCCAGTATAATATGTATGCATGTATAAACAATCTTTTATTACAGATCACTTTGTGTGCATTTTACCTGTACTATTTTATATCTGTTATTGTATGTGTTAATGCGTGTAAGTTGGTATTTTTTTTGTCTGTCTTCTGTTTTTTTACAGATGGGGTTTTCAAGTATTTTTCATGTTGAAGAAGAATTTTGCATGTGAATTGTTATGGCGGTGACAGTTGGGCGTACTTATGTCTTTACATTCACTGTGCAGATTTACACACTAACTGTTAAAGAAAAGAAATCTGGAGAGGAATAGGGTGGCTATTGGGGAGGAGGAGGCCACAGTAAAGGGTGGGCCATTTATATGGATACATTTTAATATGGCCATTTATATAGATACACCGTTTTATGTGAATGGTGAAGTAAACAAACAACCACCGGCATTGGTCTGACACTAACCCACATTGGATCGATCCCTCCAAGACTGTTGGAACAAAAAAATTGATAGTATGGTGTGGTTTATGGGGTGTATCCATAGATACGGTGTATCCATACAAATGGCCTCCCTGTAGTATCCTTTAGATTTGCAATGTGTATTATTTTATTTCTTCCATTGTATGTGTAAATGCATGTATGTTGTTTTCTCTTTTTCTGTTTTGTCTCTCTTCTGTTTTCTTACAGATGGCGGTCGACAAGAATTTTTCATATTAAAGAAGAGTTTGGCATCGGGTTTGTTATAACATGTATTTGTTCTTTCTCCTTGCAACTTTATTACTCTGTTTGTCTGACTTTTTTTTTCTGTTTTCCAGTATAATATGTATGCATGTATAAACAATCTTTTTTTACAGATCACTTTGTGTGCATTTTACATGTACTATTTTATATCTGTTATTGTATGTGTTAATGCATGTAAGTTGGTATTTTTTTTGTCTGACTTCTGTTTTTTACAGATGGGGTTTTCAAGTATTTTTCATGTTGAAGAAGAATTTTGCATGTGAATTGTTATGGCGGTGACAATTGGGCGTATTTGTGTTTTCACATTCACTGTGCAGATTTTGCACACTAACTGTTAAAGAAAAGAAATCTGGAGAGGAATAGGGTGGCTATTGGGAAGGAGGAGGCCACAGTACAGGGTGGGCCATTTATATGGATGCACTTTAATATGGCCATTTATATAGATACACCGTTTTATGTGAATGGTGAAGTTAACAAACAACAACCGCTATTGGTCTGACACTAACCCACATTGGATAGATCCCTCCAAGACTGTTGGAAAAAAAAAATTGATAGTATGGTGTGGTTTATGGGGTGTATCCATATAAATGGCCCACCCTGTAGTATCTTTTAGTTTTACAATGTGTAATATTTTATTTCTTCCATTGTATGTGTAAATGCATGTATGTTGTTTTCTCTTTTTCTGTTTTGTCTCTCTTCTGTTTTCTTACAGATGGCGGTCGACAAGAATTTTTCATGTTGAAGAAGAGTTTGGCATCGGGTTTGTTATAACATGTATTTGTTCTTTCTCCTTGCAACTTTATTACTCTTTTTGTCTGACTTTTTTTCTCTTTTCCAGTAAAATATGTATGCATGTATAAACAATCTTCCTTTACAGATCATTTTGTGTGCATTTTACGTGTAGTATTTTATATCTGTTATTGTATGTGTTAATGCATGTAAGTTGGTATTTTTTTTGTCTGTCTTCTGCTTTTTTACAGATGGGGTTTACAAGTATTTTTCATGTTGAAGAAGAATTTTGCATGTGAATTGTTATGGCGGTGACAATTGGGCGTATTTGTGTTTTCACATTCACTGTGCAGATTTTGCACACTAACTGTTAAAGAAAAGAAATCTGGAGAGGAATAGGGTGGCTATTGGGGAGGAGGAGGCCACAGTACAGGGTGGGCCATTTATGTGGATACACTTTAGTATGGCCATTTATATAGATACACCGTTTTATGTGAATGGTGAAGTAAACAAACAACCACCGGCATTGGTCTGACACTAACCCACATTGGATCGATCCCTCCAAGACTGTTGGAACAAGAAAATTGATAGTATGGTGTGGTTTATGGGGTGTATCCATAGATACGGTGTATCCATACAAATGGCCCACCCTGTAGTATCCTTTAGATTTGCAATATGTATTATTTTATTTCTTCCATTGTATGTGTAAATGCATGTATGTTGTTTTCTCTTTTTCTGTTTTGTCTCTCTTCTGTTTTCTTACAGATGGCTGTCAACAAGAATTTTTCATATTAAAGAAGAGTTTGGCATCGGGTTTGTTATAACATGTATTTGTTCTTTCTCATTGCAACTTTATTACTCTTTTTGTCTGACTTTTTTTCCTTTTTTCCAGTATAATATGTATGCATGTATAAACAATCTTTTTTTACAGATCACTTTGTGTGCATTTTACATGTAGTATTTTATATCTGTTATTGCATGTGTTCATGCATGTAAGTTGGTATTCTTTTTTGTCTGTCTTCTGTTTTTTTTACAGATGGGGTTTACAAGTATTTTTCATGTTGAAGAAGAATTTTGCATGTGAATTGTTATGGCGGTGACAGTTGGGCGTATCTGTGTCTTCACATTCACTGTGCAGATTTTGCACACTAACTGTTAAAGAGAATCTGTACTCTAATATTCTTACAATTAAAAGCATACCATTCTATTCATTATTTTCTCCTGTGCCCCTCTGTGCTGTTTCTGCCACTCTCTGCTGCAATCCTGGCTTGTAATTAACAGTTTTAGGCAGTGTTTACAAACAAACTAACCAGCTTCTAATAGGCTCAGCTAAGCATAGTGTGTAAGTCATTCAAGAGTGTGCAGGGGGCCTGCAGAGGGTGTGTATCGCTTCTACCAATCACAAGCAGCCCTGCACATTCCACACAATCAAGCCTTAGCCCGACAAACAGGACAGAGGAAAGATACATTGATTTATTACAGAGACAGTGCAGTTAGGAAAGACTGCAGTAAGCCAGAGCAGATTAGAACAGGCATAGGTACTTATAGGATAGAAGAACTAAGGCTGAAACATTTGTTACAGAGTCTCTTTAAAGAAAAGAAATCTGGAGAGGAATAGGGTGGCTATTGGGGAGGAGGAGGCCACAGTACAGGGTGGGCCATTTATTTAGATACACTTTAATATGGCCATTTATATAGATACACCGTTTTATGTGAATGGTGAAGTTAACAAACAACCATCGGCATTGGTCTGACACTAACCCACATTGGATCGATCCCTCCAAGACTGTTGGAACAAAAAAATTTATAGTATGGTGTGGTTTATGGGGTGTATCCATAGATAGAATTTTTCATATTTAAGAAGAGTTTGGCATCGGGTTTGTTATAACATGTATTTGTTCTTTCTCCTTGCAACTTTAGTACTCTGTTTGTCTGACTTTTTTTTCTCTTTTCCAGTATAATATGTATGCATGTATAAACAATTTTTTTTACAGATCACTTTGTGTGCATTTTACGTGTAGTATTTTATCTGTTATTGCATGTGTATTTTATCTGTTATTGCATGTGTTAATGCATGTAAGTTGGTATTCTTTTTTGTCTGTCTTCTGTTTTTTTACAGATGGGGTTTACAAGTATTTTTCATGTTGAAGAAGAATTTTGCATGTGAATTGTTATAGCGGTGAGAGTTGGGCGTATTTGTGTTTTCACATTCACTGTGCAGATTTTGCACACTAACTGTTAAAGAAAAGAAATCTGGAGAGGAATAGGGTGGCTATTGGGGAGGAGGAGGCCACAGTACAGGGTGGGCCATTTATATGGATACACTTTAATATGGCCATTTATATAGATACACCGTTTTATGTGAATGGTGAAGTTAACAAACAACCACCGCTATTGGTCTGACACTAACCCACATTGGATAGATCCCTCCAAGACTGTTGGAACAAAAAATTAATGGTATGGTGTGGTTTATGGGGTGTATCCATAGATACGGTGTATCTATATAAATGGCCCACCCTGTAGTATACTTTAGTTTTGCAATGTGTAATATTTTATTTCTTCCATTGTATGTGTAAATGCATGTACGTTGTTTTCTCTTTTTCTGTTTTCTCTCTCTTCTGTTTTCTTACAGATGGCGATCGACAAGAATTTTTCATATTAAAGAAGAGTTTGGCATCGGGTTTGTTATAACATGTATTTGTTCTTTCTCCTTGCAACTTTCTTACTCTGTTTGTCTGACTTTTTTTTCTGTTTTTCAGTATAATATGTATGCATGTATAAACAATCTTTTTTTACAGATTGCTTTGTGTGCATTTTACATGTACTATTTTATATCTGTTATTGTATGTGTTAATGCATGTAAGTTGGTATTTTTTTTTGTCTTTCTTCAGTTTTTTTACAGATGGGTTTTCAAGTATTTTTCATGTTGAAGAAGAATTTTGCATGTGAATTGTTATAGCAGTGACAGTTGGGTGTATTTGTGTTTTCACATTCACTGTGCAGATTTTGCACACTAACTGTTAAAGAAAAGAAATCTGGAGAGGAATAGGGTGGCTATTGGGGAGGAGGAGGCCACAGTACAGGGTGGGCCATTTATATGGATACACTTTAATATTGCCATTTATATAGATACACCGTTTTATGTGAATGATGAAGTTAACAAACAACCACCGCTATTGGTCTGACACTAACCCACACTGGATAGTTCCCTCCAAGACTGTTGGAACAAAAAAATTGATAGTATGGTGTGGTTTATGGGGTGTATCCATAGATACGGTGTATCCATATAAATGGCCCACCCTGTAGTATCCTTTCCTTTTGCAATGTGAAATATTTTGTTTCTTCCATTGTATGTGTAAATGGATGTACGTTGTTTTCTCTTTTTCTGTTTTGTCTCTCTTCTGTTTTCTTACAGATGGCAGTCGACAAGAATTTTTTATGCTGAAGAAGAGTTTGGCATCGGGTTTGTTATGACATGTATTTGTTCTTTCTCCTTGCAACTTTATTACTCTTTTTGTCTGACTTTTTTTTCTCTTTTCCAGTATAATATGTATGCATGTATAAACAATCTTTTATTACAGATCACTTTGTGTGCACTTTACGCGTACTATTTTATAACTGTTATTGTATGTGTTAATGCATGTAAGTTGGTATTTTTTTTTGTCTGTCTTTTGTTTTTTTACAGATGGGGTTTTCAAGTATTTTTCATGTTGAAGAAGAATTTTGCATGTGAATTGTTATGGCGGTGACAGTTGTGCGTATCTGTGTCTTCACTGTGCAGATTTTGCACACTAACTGTTAAAGAAAAGGAATCTGGAGAGGAATAGGGTGGCTATTGGGGAGGAGGAGGCCACAGTACAGGGTGGGCCATTTATATGGATACACTTTAGTATGGCCATTTATATAGATACACCGTTTTATGTGAATGGTGAAGTAAACAAACAACCACCAGCATTGGTCTGACACTAACCCACATTGGATCGATCCCTCCAAGACTGTTGGAACAAGAAAATTTATAGTATGGTGTGGTTTATGGGGTGTATCCATAGATACGGTGTCTCCATACAAATGGCCCACCCTGTAGTATCCTTTAGATTTGCAATGTGTATTATTTTATTTCTTCCATTGTATGTGTAAATGCATGTATGTTGTTTTCTCTTTTTCGGTTTTGTCTCTCTTCTGTTTTCTTACAGATGGCGGTCGACAAGAATTTTTCATGTTGAAGAAGAGTTTGGCATCGGGTTTGTTATAACATGTATTTGTTCTTTCTCCTTGCAACTTTATTACTCTTTTTGTCTAACTTTTTTTTCCTTTTTTTCCAGTATAATATGTATGCATGTATAAACATTTTTTTTTTACAGATCACTTTGTGTGCATTTTACGTGTAGTATTTTATATCTGTTATTGCATGTGTTAATGCATGTAAGTTGGTATTCTTTTTTGTCTGTCTTCTGTTTTTTTACAGATGGGGTTTACAAGTATTTTTCATGTTGAAGAAGAATTTTGCATGTGAATTGTTATAGCGGTGAGAGTTGGGCGTATTTGTGTTTTCACATTCACTGTGCAGATTTTGCACACTAACTGTTAAAGAAAAGAAATCTGGAGAGGAATAGGGTGGCTATTGGGGAGGAGGAGGCCACAGTACAGGGTGGGCCATTTATATGGATACACTTTAATATGGCCATTTATATAGATACACCGTTTTATGTGAATGGTGAAGTTAACAAACAACCACCGCTATTGGTCTGACACTAACCCACATTGGATAGATCCCTCCAAGACTGTTGGAACAAAAAAATTAATGGTATGGTGTGGTTTATGGGGTGTATCCATAGATACGGTGTATCTATATAAATGGCCCACCCTGTAGTATACTTTAGGTTTGCAATCTGTAATATTTTATTTCTTCCATTGTATGTGTAAATGCATGTACGTTGTTTTCTCTTTTTCTGTTTTCTTTCTCTTCTGTTTTCTTACAGATGGCGATCGACAAGAATTTTTCATATTAAAGAAGAGTTTGGCATCGGGTTTGTTATAACATGTATTTGTTCGTTCTCCTTGCAACTTTATTACTCTGTTTGTCTGACTTTTTTTTTCTGTTTTTCAGTATAATATGTATGCATGTATAAACAATCTTTTTTTACAGATTGCTTTGTGTGCATTTTACATGTACTATTTTATATCTGTTATTGTATGTGTTAATGCATGTAAGTTGGTATTTTTTTTGTCTTTCTTCAGTTTTTTTACAGATGGGTTTTCAAGTATTTTTCATGTTGAAGAAGAATTTTGCATGTGAATTGTTATAGCAGTGACAGTTGGGTGTATTTGTGTTTTCACATTCACTGTGCAGATTTTGCACACTAACTGTTAAAGAAAAGAAATCTGGAGAGGAATAGGGTGGCTATTGGGGAGGAGGAGGCCACAGTACAGGGTGGGCCATTTATATGGATACACTTTAATATTGCCATTTATATAGATACACTGTTTTATGTGAATGATGAAGTTAACAAACAACCACCGCTAATTGTCTGACACTAACCCACATTGGATAGATCCCTCCAAGACTGTTGGAACAAAAAAATGATGGTATAGTGAGGTTTATGGGGTGTATCCATAGATACGGTGTATCTATATAAATGGCCCACCCTGTAGTATACTTTAGTTTTGCAATCTGTAATATTTTATTTCTTCCCTTGTATGTGTAAATGCATGTACGTTGTTTTCTCTTTTTCTGTTTTCTCTGTCTTATGTTTTCTTACAGATGGCGGTCGATAAGAATTTTTCATGTTGAAGAAGAGTTTGGCATCGGGTTTGTTATAACATGTATTTGTTCTTTCTCCTTGCAACTTTATTACTCTTTTTGTCTGACTTATAAACAATCTTTTTTTACAGATCACTTTGTGTGCATTTTACGTGTAGTATTTTATATCTGTTATTGTATGTGTTAATGCATGTAAGTTGGTATTTTTTTGTCTGTCTTCTGTTTTTTTACAGATGGGTTTTCAAGTATTTTTTATGTTGAAGAAGAATTTTTCATGTGAATTGTTATAGCAGTGACAGTTGGGTGTATTTGTGTTTTCACATTCACTGTGCAGATTTTGCACACTAACTGTTAAAGAAAAGAAATCTGGAGAGGAATAGGGTGGCTATTGGGGAGGAGGAGGCCACAGTACAGGGTGGGCCATTTATATGGATACACTTTAATATTGCCATTTATATAGATACACCGTTTTATGTGAATGATGAAGTTAACAAACAACCACCGCTAATTGTCTGACACTAATCCACATTGGATAGATCCCTCCAAGACTGTTGGAACAAAAAAATGATGGTATAGTGAGGTTTATGGGGTGTATCCATAGATACGGTGTATCTATATAAATGGCTCACCCTGTAGTATACTTTAGTTTTGCAATCTGTAATATTTTATTTCTTCCCTTGTATGTGTAAATGCATGTACGTTGTTTTCTCTTTTTCTGTTTTCTCTCTTTTATGTTTTGTTACAGATGGCGGTCGACAAGAATTTTTCATGTTGAAGAAGAGTTTGGCATCGGGTTTGTTATAACATGTATTTGTTCTTTCTCCTTGCAACTTTATTACTCTTTTTGTCTGACTTATAAACAATCTTTTTTTACAGATCACTTTGTGTGCATTTTACGTGTAGTATTTTATATCTGTTATTGTATGTGTTAATGCATGTAAGTTGGTATTTTTTTGTCTGTCTTCTGTTTTTTTACAGATGGGTTTTCAAGTATTTTTTATGTTGAAGAAGAATTTTTCATGTGAATTGTTATAGCAGTGACAGTTGGGTGTATTTGTGTTTTCACATTCACTGTGCAGATTTTGCACACTAACTGTTAAAGAAATGAAATCTGGAGAGGAATAGGGTGGCTATTGGGGAGGAGGAGGCCACAGTACAGGGTGGGCCATTTATATGGATACACTTTAATATTGCCATTTATATAGATACACCGTTTTATGTGAATGATGAAGTTAACAAACAACCACCGCTAATTGTCTGGCACTAACCCACATTGGATAGATCCCTCCAAGACTGTTGGAACAAAAAAATGATGGTATAGTGAGGTTTATGGGGTGTATCCATAGATACGGTGTATCTATATAAATGGCCCACCCTGTAGTATACTTTAGTTTTGCAATCTGTAATATTTTATTTCTTCCCTTGTATGTGTAAATGCATGTACGTTGTTTTCTCTTTTTCTGTTTTCTCTCTCTTATGTTTTGTTACAGATGGCGGTCGACAAGAATTTTTCATGTTGAAGAAGAGTTTGGCATCGGGTTTGTTATAACATGTATTTGTTCTTTCTCCTTGCAACTTTATTACTCTTTTTGTCTGACTTATAAACAATCTTTTTTTACAGATCACTTTGTGTGCATTTTACGTGTAGTATTTTATATCTGTTATTGTATGTGTTAATGCATGTAAGTTGGTATTTTTTTGTCTGTCTTCTGTTTTTTTACAGATGGGTTTTCAAGTATTTTTTATGTTGAAGAAGAATTTTTCATGTGAATTGTTATAGCAGTGACAGTTGGGTGTATTTGTGTTTTCACATTCACTGTGCAGATTTTGCACACTAACTGTTAAAGAAAAGAAATCTGGAGAGGAATAGGGTGGCTATTGGGGAGGAGGAGGCCACAGTACAGGGTGGGCCATTTATATGGATACACTTTAATATTGCCATTTATATAGATACACCGTTTTATATGAATGGTAAAGTTAACAAACAACCACCGCTAATTGTCTGACACTAACCCACATTGGATAGATCCCTCCAAGACTGTTGGAACAAAAAAATGATGGTATAGTGAGGTTTACGGGGTGTATCCATAGATACGGTGTATCTATATAAATGGCCCACCCTGTAGTATACTTTAGTTTTGCAATCTGTAATATTTTATTTCTTCCATTGTATGTGTAAATGCATGTACGTTGTTTTCTCTTTTTCTGTTTTCTCTCTCTTCTGTTTTGTTACAGATGGCGGTCGACAAGAATTTTTCATGTTGAAGAAGAGTTTGGCATCGGGTTTGTTATAACATGTATTTGTTCTTTCTCCTTGCAACTTTATTACTCTTTTTGTCTGACTTATAAACAATCTTTTTTTACAGATCACTTTGTGTGCATTTTACGTGTAGTATTTTATATCTGTTATTGTATGTGTTAATGCATGTAAGTTGGTATTTTTTTGTCTGTCTTCTGTTTTTTTACAGATGGGTTTTCAAGTATTTTTTATGTTGAAGAAGAATTTTTCATGTGAATTGTTATAGCAGTGACAGTTGGGTGTATTTGTGTTTTCACATTCACTGTGCAGATTTTGCACACTAACTGTTAAAGAAAAGAAATCTGGAGAGGAATAGGGTGGCTATTGGGGAGGAGGAGGCCACAGTACAGGGTGGGCCATTTATATGGATACACTTTAATATTGCCATTTATATAGATACACCGTTTTATGTGAATGATGAAGTTAACAAACAACCACCGCTAATTGTCTGACATTAACCCACATTGGATAGATCCCTCCAAGACTGTTGGAACAAAAAAATGATGGTATAGTGAGGTTTATGGGGTGTATCCATAGATACGGTGTATCTATATAAATGGCTCACCCTGTAGTATACTTTAGTTTTGCAATCTGTAATATTTTATTTCTTCCCTTGTATGTGTAAATGCATGTACGTTGTTTTCTCTTTTTCTGTTTTCTCTCTTTTATGTTTTGTTACAGATGGCGGTCGACAAGAATTTTTCATGTTGAAGAAGAGTTTGGCATCGGGTTTGTTATAACATGTATTTGTTCTTTCTCCTTGCAACTTTATTACTCTTTTTGTCTGACTTATAAACAATCTTTTTTTACAGATCACTTTGTGTGCATTTTACGTGTAGTATTTTATATCTGTTATTGTATGTGTTAATGCATGTAAGTTGGTATTTTTTTGTCTGTCTTCTGTTTTTTTACAGATGGGTTTTCAAGTATTTTTTATGTTGAAGAAGAATTTTTCATGTGAATTGTTATAGCAGTGACAGTTGGGTGTATTTGTGTTTTCACATTCACTGTGCAGATTTTGCACACTAACTGTTAAAGAAAAGAAATCTGGAGAGGAATAGGGTGGCTATTGGGGAGGAGGAGGCCACAGTACAGGGTGGGCCATTTATATGGATACACTTTAATATTGCCATTTATATAGATACACCGTTTTATGTGAATGATGAAGTTAACAAACAACCACCGCTAATTGTCTGGCACTAACCCACATTGGATAGATCCCTCCAAGACTGTTGGAACAAAAAAATGATGGTATAGTGAGGTTTATGGGGTGTATCCATAGATACGGTGTATCTATATAAATGGCCCACCCTGTAGTATACTTTAGTTTTGCAATCTGTAATATTTTATTTCTTCCCTTGTATGTGTAAATGCATGTACGTTGTTTTCTCTTTTTCTGTTTTCTCTCTCTTATGTTTTGTTACAGATGGCGGTCGACAAGAATTTTTCATGTTGAAGAAGAGTTTGGCATCGGGTTTGTTATAACATGTATTTGTTCTTTCTCCTTGCAACTTTATTACTCTTTTTGTCTGACTTATAAACAATCTTTTTTTACAGATCACTTTGTGTGCATTTTACGTGTAGTATTTTATATCTGTTATTGTATGTGTTAATGCATGTAAGTTGGTATTTTTTTGTCTGTCTTCTGTTTTTTTACAGATGGGTTTTCAAGTATTTTTTATGTTGAAGAAGAATTTTTCATGTGAATTGTTATAGCAGTGACAGTTGGGTGTATTTGTGTTTTCACATTCACTGTGCAGATTTTGCACACTAACTGTTAAAGAAAAGAAATCTGGAGAGGAATAGGGTGGCTATTGGGGAGGAGGAGGCCACAGTACAGGGTGGGCCATTTATATGGATACACTTTAATATTGCCATTTATATAGATACACCGTTTTATATGAATGGTAAAGTTAACAAACAACCACCGCTAATTGTCTGACACTAACCCACATTGGATAGATCCCTCCAAGACTGTTGGAACAAAAAAATGATGGTATAGTGAGGTTTACGGGGTGTATCCATAGATACGGTGTATCTATATAAATGGCCCACCCTGTAGTATACTTTAGTTTTGCAATCTGTAATATTTTATTTCTTCCATTGTATGTGTAAATGCATGTACGTTGTTTTCTCTTTTTCTGTTTTCTCTCTCTTCTGTTTTGTTACAGATGGCGGTCGACAAGAATTTTTCATGTTGAAGAAGAGTTTGGCATCGGGTTTGTTATAACATGTATTTGTTCTTTCTCCTTGCAACTTTATTACTCTTTTTGTCTGACTTATAAACAATCTTTTTTTACAGATCACTTTGTGTGCATTTTACGTGTAGTATTTTATATCTGTTATTGTATGTGTTAATGCATGTAAGTTGGTATTTTTTTGTCTGTCTTCTGTTTTTTTACAGATGGGTTTTCAAGTATTTTTTATGTTGAAGAAGAATTTTTCATGTGAATTGTTATAGCAGTGACAGTTGGGTGTATTTGTGTTTTCACATTCACTGTGCAGATTTTGCACACTAACTGTTAAAGAAAAGAAATCTGGAGAGGAATAGGGTGGCTATTGGGGAGGAGGAGGCCACAGTACAGGGTGGGCCATTTATATGGATACACTTTAATATTGCCATTTATATAGATACACCGTTTTATGTGAATGATGAAGTTAACAAACAACCACCGCTAATTGTCTGACATTAACCCACATTGGATAGATCCCTCCAAGACTGTTGGAACAAAAAAATGATGGTATAGTGAGGTTTATGGGGTGTATCCATAGATACGGTGTATCTATATAAATGGCTCACCCTGTAGTATACTTTAGTTTTGCAATCTGTAATATTTTATTTCTTCCCTTGTATGTGTAAATGCATGTACGTTGTTTTCTCTTTTTCTGTTTTCTCTCTTTTATGTTTTGTTACAGATGGCGGTCGACAAGAATTTTTCATGTTGAAGAAGAGTTTGGCATCGGGTTTGTTATAACATGTATTTGTTCTTTCTCCTTGCAACTTTATTACTCTTTTTGTCTGACTTATAAACAATCTTTTTTTACAGATCACTTTGTGTGCATTTTACGTGTAGTATTTTATATCTGTTATTGTATGTGTTAATGCATGTAAGTTGGTATTTTTTTGTCTGTCTTCTGTTTTTTTACAGATGGGTTTTCAAGTATTTTTTATGTTGAAGAAGAATTTTTCATGTGAATTGTTATAGCAGTGACAGTTGGGTGTATTTGTGTTTTCACATTCACTGTGCAGATTTTGCACACTAACTGTTAAAGAAAAGAAATCTGGAGAGGAATAGGGTGGCTATTGGGGAGGAGGAGGCCACAGTACAGGGTGGGCCATTTATATGGATACACTTTAATATTGCCATTTATATAGATACACCGTTTTATATGAATGGTAAAGTTAACAAACAACCACCGCTAATTGTCTGACACTAACCCACATTGGATAGATCCCTCCAAGACTGTTGGAACAAAAAAATGATGGTATAGTGAGGTTTACGGGGTGTATCCATAGATACGGTGTATCTATATAAATGGCCCACCCTGTAGTATACTTTAGTTTTGCAATCTGTAATATTTTATTTCTTCCATTGTATGTGTAAATGCATGTACGTTGTTTTCTCTTTTTCTGTTTTCTCTCTCTTCTGTTTTGTTACAGATGGCGGTCGACAAGAATTTTTCATGTTGAAGAAGAGTTTGGCATCGGGTTTGTTATAACATGTATTTGTTCTTTCTCCTTGCAACTTTATTACTCTTTTTGTCTGACTTATAAACAATCTTTTTTTACAGATCACTTTGTGTGCATTTTACGTGTAGTATTTTATATCTGTTATTGTATGTGTTAATGCATGTAAGTTGGTATTTTTTTGTCTGTCTTCTGTTTTTTTACAGATGGGTTTTCAAGTATTTTTTATGTTGAAGAAGAATTTTTCATGTGAATTGTTATAGCAGTGACAGTTGGGTGTATTTGTGTTTTCACATTCACTGTGCAGATTTTGCACACTAACTGTTAAAGAAAAGAAATCTGGAGAGGAATAGGGTGGCTATTGGGGAGGAGGAGGCCACAGTACAGGGTGGGCCATTTATATGGATACACTTTAATATTGCCATTTATATAGATACACCGTTTTATGTGAATGATGAAGTTAACAAACAACCACCGCTAATTGTCTGACATTAACCCACATTGGATAGATCCCTCCAAGACTGTTGGAACAAAAAAATGATGGTATAGTGAGGTTTATGGGGTGTATCCATAGATACGGTGTATCTATATAAATGGCTCACCCTGTAGTATACTTTAGTTTTGCAATCTGTAATATTTTATTTCTTCCCTTGTATGTGTAAATGCATGTACGTTGTTTTCTCTTTTTCTGTTTTCTCTCTTTTATGTTTTGTTACAGATGGCGGTCGACAAGAATTTTTCATGTTGAAGAAGAGTTTGGCATCGGGTTTGTTATAACATGTATTTGTTCTTTCTCCTTGCAACTTTATTACTCTTTTTGTCTGACTTATAAACAATCTTTTTTTACAGATCACTTTGTGTGCATTTTACGTGTAGTATTTTATATCTGTTATTGTATGTGTTAATGCATGTAAGTTGGTATTTTTTTGTCTGTCTTCTGTTTTTTTACAGATGGGTTTTCAAGTATTTTTTATGTTGAAGAAGAATTTTTCATGTGAATTGTTATAGCAGTGACAGTTGGGTGTATTTGTGTTTTCACATTCACTGTGCAGATTTTGCACACTAACTGTTAAAGAAAAGAAATCTGGAGAGGAATAGGGTGGCTATTGGGGAGGAGGAGGCCACAGTACAGGGTGGGCCATTTATATGGATACACTTTAATATTGCCATTTATATAGATACACCGTTTTATGTGATTGATGAAGTTAACAAACAACCACCGCTAATTGTCTGGCACTAACCCACATTGGATAGATCCCTCCAAGACTGTTGGAACAAAAAAATGATGGTATAGTGAGGTTTATGGGGTGTATCCATAGATACGGTGTATCTATATAAATGGCCCACCCTGTAGTATACTTTAGTTTTGCAATCTGTAATATTTTATTTCTTCCCTTGTATGTGTAAATGCATGTACGTTGTTTTCTCTTTTTCTGTTTTCTCTCTCTTATGTTTTCTTACAGATGGCGGTCGACAAGAATTTTTCATGTTGAAGAAGAGTTTGGCATCGGGTTTGTTATAACATGTATTTGTTCTTTCTCCTTGCAACTTTATTACTCTTTTTGTCTGACTTATAAACAATCTTTTTTTACAGATCACTTTGTGTGCATTTTACGTGTAGTATTTTATATCTGTTATTGTATGTGTTAATGCATGTAAGTTGGTATTTTTTTGTCTGTCTTCTGTTTTTTTACAGATGGGTTTTCAAGTATTTTTTATGTTGAAGAAGAATTTTTCATGTGAATTGTTATAGCAGTGACAGTTGGGTGTATTTGTGTTTTCACATTCACTGTGCAGATTTTGCACACTAACTGTTAAAGAAAAGAAATCTGGAGAGGAATAGGGTGGCTATTGGGGAGGAGGAGGCCACAGTACAGGGTGGGCCATTTATATGGATACACTTTAATATTGCCATTTATATAGATACACCGTTTTATGTGAATGATGAAGTTAACAAACAACCACCGCTAATTGTCTGGCACTTACCCACATTGGATAGATCCCTCCAAGACTGTTGGAACAAAAAAATGATGGTATAGTGAGGTTTATGGGGTGTATCCATAGATACGGTGTATCTATATAAATGGCCCACCCTGTAGTATACTTTAGTTTTGCAATCTGTAATATTTTATTTCTTCCCTTGTATGTGTAAATGCATGTACGTTGTTTTCTCTTTTTCTGTTTTCTCTCTCTTATGTTTTCTTACAGATGGCGGTCGACAATAATTTTTCATGTTGAAGAAGAGTTTGGCATCGGGTTTGTTATAACATGTATTTGTTCTTTCTCCTTGCAACTTTATTACTCTTTTTGTCTGACTTATAAACAATCTTTTTTTACAGATCACTTTGTGTGCATTTTACGTGTAGTATTTTATATCTGTTATTGTATGTGTTAATGCATGTAAGTTGGTATTTTTTTGTCTGTCTTCTGTTTTTTTACAGATGGGTTTTTAAGTATTTTTTATGTTGAAGAAGAATTTTTCATGTGAATTGTTATAGCAGTGACAGTTGGGTGTATTTGTGTTTTCACATTCACTGTGCAGATTTTGCACACTAACTGTTAAAGAAAAGAAATCTGGAGAGGAATAGGGTGGCTATTGGGGAGGAGGAGGCCACAGTACAGGGTGGGCCATTTATATGGATACACTTTAATATTGCCATTTATATAGATACACCGTTTTATGTGAATGATGAAGTTAACAAACAACCACCGCTAATTGTCTGACACTAACCCACATTGGATAGATCCCTCCAAGACTGTTGGAACAAAAAAATGATGGTATAGTGAGGTTTATGGGGTGTATCCATAGATACGGTGTATCTATATAAATGGCCCACCCTGTAGTATACTTTAGTTTTGCAATCTGTAATGTTTTATTTCTTCCCTTGTATGTGTAAATGCATGTACGTTGTTTTCTCTTTTTCTGTTTTCTCTCTCTTATGTTTTCTTACAGATGGCGGTCGACAAGAATTTTTCATGTTGAAGAAGAGTTTGGCATCGGGTTTGTTATAACATGTATTTGTTCTTTCTCCTTGCAACTTTATTACTCTTTTTGTCTGACTTATAAACAATCTTTTTTTACAGATCACTTTGTGTGCATTTTACGTGTAGTATTTTATATCTGTTATTGTATGTGGTAATGCATGTAAGTTGGTATTTTTTTGTCTGTCTTCTGTTTTTTTACAGATGGGTTTTCAAGTATTTTTTATGTTGAAGAAGAATTTTTCATGTGAATTGTTATAGCAGTGACAGTTGGGTGTATTTGTGTTTTCACATTCACTGTGCAGATTTTGCACACTAACTGTTAAAGAAAAGAAATCTGGAGAGGAATAGGGTGGCTATTGGGGAGGAGGAGGCCACAGTACAGGGTGGGCCATTTATATGGATACACTTTAATATTGCCATTTATATAGATACACCGTTTTATATGAATGGTAAAGTTAACAAACAACCACCGCTAATTGTCTGACACTAACCCACATTGGATAGATCCCTCCAAGACTGTTGGAACAAAAAAATGATGGTATAGTGAGGTTTACGGGGTGTATCCATAGATACGGTGTATCTATATAAATGGCCCACCCTGTAGTATACTTTAGTTTTGCAATCTGTAATATTTTATTTCTTCCATTGTATGTGTAAATGCATGTACGTTGTTTTCTCTTTTTCTGTTTTCTCTCTCTTCTGTTTTCTTACAGATGGCGGTCGACAAGAATTTTTCATGTTGAAGAAGAGTTTGGCATCGGGTTTGTTATAACATGTATTTGTTCTTTCTCCTTGCAACTTTATTACTCTTTTTGTCTGACTTATAAACAATCTTTTTTTACAGATCACTTTGTGTGCATTTTACGTGTAGTATTTTATATCTGTTATTGTATGTGTTAATGCATGTAAGTTGGTATTTTTTTGTCTGTCTTCTGTTTTTTTACAGATGGGTTTTCAAGTATTTTTTATGTTGAAGAAGAATTTTTCATGTGAATTGTTATAGCAGTGACAGTTGGGTGTATTTGTGTTTTCACATTCACTGTGCAGATTTTGCACACTAACTGTTAAAGAAAAGAAATCTGGAGAGGAATAGGGTGGCTATTGGGGAGGAGGAGGCCACAGTACAGGGTGGGCCATTTATATGGATACACTTTAATATTGCCATTTATATAGATACACCGTTTTATGTGAATGATGAAGTTAACAAACAACCACCGCTAATTGTCTGACACTAACCCACATTGGATAGATCCCTCCAAGACTGTTGGAACAAAAAAATGATGGTATAGTGAGGTTTATGGGGTGTATCCATAGATACGGTGTATCTATATAAATGGCTCACCCTGTAGTATACTTTAGTTTTGCAATCTGTAATATTTTATTTCTTCCCTTGTATGTGTAAATGCATGTACGTTGTTTTCTCTTTTTCTGTTTTCTCTCTTTTATGTTTTGTTACAGATGGCGGTCGACAAGAATTTTTCATGTTGAAGAAGAGTTTGGCATCGGGTTTGTTATAACATGTATTTGTTCTTTCTCCTTGCAACTTTATTACTCTTTTTGTCTGACTTATAAACAATCTTTTTTTACAGATCACTTTGTGTGCATTTTACGTGTAGTATTTTATATCTGTTATTGTATGTGTTAAGGCATGTAAGTTGGTATTTTTTTGTCTGTCTTCTGTTTTTTTACAGATGGGTTTTCAAGTATTTTTTATGTTGAAGAAGAATTTTTCATGTGAATTGTTATAGCAGTGACAGTTGGGTGTATTTGTGTTTTCACATTCACTGTGCAGATTTTGCACACTAACTGTTAAAGAAAAGAAATCTGGAGAGGAATAGGGTGGCTATTGGGGAGGAGGAGGCCACAGTACAGGGTGGGCCATTTATATGGATACACTTTAATATTGCCATTTATATAGAGACACCGTTTTATGTGATTGATGAAGTTAACAAACAACCACCGCTAATTGTCTGGCACTAACCCACATTGGATAGATCCCTCCAAGACTGTTGGAACAAAAAAATGATGGTATAGTGAGGTTTATGGGGTGTATCCATAGATACGGTGTATCTATATAAATGGCCCACCCTGTAGTATACTTTAGTTTTGCAATCTGTAATATTTTATTTCTTCCCTTGTATGTGTAAATGCATGTACGTTGTTTTCTCTTTTTCTGTTTTCTCTCTCTTATGTTTTCTTACAGATGGCGGTCGACAAGAATTTTTCATGTTGAAGAAGAGTTTGGCATCGGGTTTGTTATAACATGTATTTGTTCTTTCTCCTTGCAACTTTATTACTCTTTTTGTCTGACTTATAAACAATCTTTTTTTACAGATCACTTTGTGTGCATTTTACGTGTAGTATTTTATATCTGTTATTGTATGTGTTAATGCATGTAAGTTGGTATTTTTTTGTCTGTCTTCTGTTTTTTTACAGATGGGTTTTCAAGTATTTTTTATGTTGAAGAAGAATTTTTCATGTGAATTGTTATAGCAGTGACAGTTGGGTGTATTTGTGTTTTCACATTCACTGTGCAGATTTTGCACACTAACTGTTAAAGAAAAGAAATCTGGAGAGGAATAGGGTGGCTATTGGGGAGGAGGAGGCCACAGTACAGGGTGGGCCATTTATATGGATACACTTTAATATTGCCATTTATATAGATACACCGTTTTATGTGAATGATGAAGTTAACAAACAACCACCGCTAATTGTCTGACACTAACCCACATTGGATAGATCCCTCCAAGACTGTTGGAACAAAAAAATGATGGTATAGTGAGGTTTATGGGGTGTATCCATAGATACGGTGTATCTATATAAATGGCCCACCCTGTAGTATACTTTAGTTTTGCAATCTGTAATGTTTTATTTCTTCCCTTGTATGTGTAAATGCATGTACGTTGTTTTCTCTTTTTCTGTTTTCTCTCTCTTATGTTTTCTTACAGATGGCGGTCGACAATAATTTTTCATGTTGAAGAGGAGTTTGGCATCGGGTTTGTTATAACATGTATTTGTTCTTTCTCCTTGCAACTTTATTACTCTTTTTGTCTGACTTTTTTTACTTTTTTCCAGTATAATATGTATGCATGTATAAACAATCTTTTTTTACAGATCACTTTGTGTGCATTTTACGTGTAGTATTTTATATCTGTTATTGTATGTGTTAATGCATGTAAGTTGGTATTCTTTTTTGTCTGTCTTCTGTTTTTTTACAGATGGGGTTTACAAGTATTTTTCATGTTGAAGAAGACTTTTGCATGTGAATTGTTAGGGTGGTGACAGTTGGGCGTATTTGTGTCTTCACATTCACTGTGCAGATTTTGCACACTAACTGTTTAAGAAAAGAAATCTGGAGAGGAATAGGGTGGCTATTGGGGAGGAGGAGGCCACAGTACAGGGTGGGCCATTTATATGGATACACTTTAATATTGCCATTTATATAGATACACCGTTTTATATGAATGGTAAAGTTAACAAACAACCACCGCTAATTGTCTGACACTAATCCACATTGGATAGATCCCTCCAAGACTGTTGGAACAAAAAAATGATGGTATAGTGAGGTTTACGGGGTGTATCCATAGATACGGTGTATCTATATAAATGGCCCACCCTGTAGTATACTTTAGTTTTGCAATCTGTAATATTTTATTTCTTCCATTGTATGTGTAAATGCATGTACGTTGTTTTCTCTTTTTCTGTTTTCTCTCTCTTCTGTTTTCTTACAGATGGCGGTCGACAAGAATTTTTCATGTTGAAGAAGAGTTTGGCATCGGGTTTGTTATAACATGTATTTGTTCTTTCTCCTTGCAACTTTATTACTCTTTTTGTCTGACTTATAAACAATCTTTTTTTACAGATCACTTTGTGTGCATTTTACGTGTAGTATTTTATATCTGTTATTGTATGTGTTAATGCATGTAAGTTGGTATTTTTTTGTCTGTCTTCTGTTTTTTTACAGATGGGTTTTCAAGTATTTTTTATGTTGAAGAAGAATTTTTCATGTGAATTGTTATAGCAGTGACAGTTGGGTGTATTTGTGTTTTCACATTCACTGTGCAGATTTTGCACACTAACTGTTAAAGAAAAGAAATCTGGAGAGGAATAGGGTGGCTATTGGGGAGGAGGAGGCCACAGTACAGGGTGGGCCATTTATATGGATACACTTTAATATTGCCATTTATATAGATACACCGTTTTATGTGAATGATGAAGTTAACAAACAACCACCGCTAATTGTCTGACACTAACCCACATTGGATAGATCCCTCCAAGACTGTTGGAACAAAAAAATGATGGTATAGTGAGGTTTATGGGGTGTATCCATAGATACGGTGTATCTATATAAATGGCTCACCCTGTAGTATACTTTAGTTTTGCAATCTGTAATATTTTATTTCTTCCCTTGTATGTGTAAATGCATGTACGTTGTTTTCTCTTTTTCTGTTTTCTCTCTTTTATGTTTTGTTACAGATGGCGGTCGACAAGAATTTTTCATGTTGAAGAAGAGTTTGGCATCGGGTTTGTTATAACATGTATTTGTTCTTTCTCCTTGCAACTTTATTACTCTTTTTGTCTGACTTATAAACAATCTTTTTTTACAGATCACTTTGTGTGCATTTTACGTGTAGTATTTTATATCTGTTATTGTATGTGTTAAGGCATGTAAGTTGGTATTTTTTTGTCTGTCTTCTGTTTTTTTACAGATGGGTTTTCAAGTATTTTTTATGTTGAAGAAGAATTTTTCATGTGAATTGTTATAGCAGTGACAGTTGGGTGTATTTGTGTTTTCACATTCACTGTGCAGATTTTGCACACTAACTGTTAAAGAAAAGAAATCTGGAGAGGAATAGGGTGGCTATTGGGGAGGAGGAGGCCACAGTACAGGGTGGGCCATTTATATGGATACACTTTAATATTGCCATTTATATAGAGACACCGTTTTATGTGATTGATGAAGTTAACAAACAACCACCGCTAATTGTCTGGCACTAACCCACATTGGATAGATCCCTCCAAGACTGTTGGAACAAAAAAATGATGGTATAGTGAGGTTTATGGGGTGTATCCATAGATACGGTGTATCTATATAAATGGCCCACCCTGTAGTATACTTTAGTTTTGCAATCTGTAATATTTTATTTCTTCCCTTGTATGTGTAAATGCATGTACGTTGTTTTCTCTTTTTCTGTTTTCTCTCTCTTATGTTTTCTTACAGATGGCGGTCGACAAGAATTTTTCATGTTGAAGAAGAGTTTGGCATCGGGTTTGTTATAACATGTATTTGTTCTTTCTCCTTGCAACTTTATTACTCTTTTTGTCTGACTTATAAACAATCTTTTTTTACAGATCACTTTGTGTGCATTTTACGTGTAGTATTTTATATCTGTTATTGTATGTGTTAATGCATGTAAGTTGGTATTTTTTTGTCTGTCTTCTGTTTTTTTACAGATGGGTTTTCAAGTATTTTTTATGTTGAAGAAGAATTTTTCATGTGAATTGTTATAGCAGTGACAGTTGGGTGTATTTGTGTTTTCACATTCACTGTGCAGATTTTGCACACTAACTGTTAAAGAAAAGAAATCTGGAGAGGAATAGGGTGGCTATTGGGGAGGAGGAGGCCACAGTACAGGGTGGGCCATTTATATGGATACACTTTAATATTGCCATTTATATAGATACACCGTTTTATGTGAATGATGAAGTTAACAAACAACCACCGCTAATTGTCTGACACTAACCCACATTGGATAGATCCCTCCAAGACTGTTGGAACAAAAAAATGATGGTATAGTGAGGTTTATGGGGTGTATCCATAGATACGGTGTATCTATATAAATGGCCCACCCTGTAGTATACTTTAGTTTTGCAATCTGTAATGTTTTATTTCTTCCCTTGTATGTGTAAATGCATGTACGTTGTTTTCTCTTTTTCTGTTTTCTCTCTCTTATGTTTTCTTACAGATGGCGGTCGACAATAATTTTTCATGTTGAAGAGGAGTTTGGCATCGGGTTTGTTATAACATGTATTTGTTCTTTCTCCTTGCAACTTTATTACTCTTTTTGTCTGACTTTTTTTACTTTTTTCCAGTATAATATGTATGCATGTATAAACAATCTTTTTTTACAGATCACTTTGTGTGCATTTTACGTGTAGTATTTTATATCTGTTATTGTATGTGTTAATGCATGTAAGTTGGTATTCTTTTTTGTCTGTCTTCTGTTTTTTTACAGATGGGGTTTACAAGTATTTTTCATGTTGAAGAAGACTTTTGCATGTGAATTGTTAGGGTGGTGACAGTTGGGCGTATTTGTGTCTTCACATTCACTGTGCAGATTTTGCACACTAACTGTTTAAGAAAAGAAATCTGGAGAGAAATAGGGTGGCTATTGGGGAGCAGAAGGCCACAGTACAGGGTGGGCCATTTATATGGATACACTTTAGTATGGCCATTTATATAGATACACCGTTTTATGTGAATGGTGAAGTAAACAAACAACCACCGGCATTGGTCTGAAACTAACCCACATTGGATCGATCCCTCCAAGACTGTTGGAACAAGAAAATTGATAGTATGGTGTGGTTTATGGGGTGTATCCATAGATACGGTTTCTCCATACAAATGGCCCACCCTGTAGTATCCTTTAGATTTGCAATGTGTATTATTTTATTTCTTCCATTGTATGTGTAAATGCATGTATGTTGTTTTCTCTTTTTCTGTTTTGTCTCTCTTCTGTTTTCTTACAGATGGCGGTCGACAAGAATTTTTTATATTAAAGAAAAGTTTGGCATCGGGTTTGTTATAACATGTATTTGTTCTTTCTCCTTGCGACTTTATTACTCTGTTTGTCTGACTTTTTTTTCTCTTTTCCAGTATAATATGTATGCATGTATAAACAATCTTTTTTTTACAGATTGCTTTGTGTGCAGTTTACATGTACTATTTTATATCTGTTATTGTATGTGTTAATGCATGTAAGTTGGTATTTTTTTTGTCTGTCTTCTGTTTTTTTACAGATGGGTTTTCAAGTATTTTTCATGTTGAAGAAGAATTTTGCATGTGAATTGTTATAGCAGTGACAGTTGGGTGTATTTGTGTTTTCACATTCACTGTGCAGATTTTGCACACTAACTGTTAAAGAAAAGAAATCTGGAGAGGAATAGGGTGGCTATTGGGGAGGAGGGGGCCACAGTACAGGGTGGGCCATTTATATGGATACACTTTAATATTGCCATTTATATAGATACACCGTTTTATGTGAATGATGAAGTTAACAAACAACCACCGCTAATTGTCTGACACTAACCCACATTGGATAGATCCCTCCAAGACTGTTGGAACAAAAAATGATGGTATAGTGAGGTTTATGGGGTGTATCCATAGATACGGTGTATCTATATAAATGGCCCACCCTGTGGTATACTTTAGTTTTGTAATCTGTAATATTTTATTTCTTTCATTGTATGTGTAAATGCATGTACGTTGTTTTCTCTTTTTCTGTTTTCTCTCTCTTCTGTTTTCTTACAGATGGCGGTCGACAAGAATTTTTCATGTTGAAGAAGAGTTTGGCATCGGGTTTGTTATAACATGTATTTGTTCTTTCTCCTTGCAACTTTATTACTCTTTTTGTCTGACTTATAAACAATCTTTTTTTACAGATCACTTTGTGTGCATTTTACGTGTAGTATTTTATATCTGTTATTGTATGTGTTAATGCATGTAAGTTGGTATTTTTTTGTCTGTCTTCTGTTTTTTTACAGATGGGTTTTCAAGTATTTTTTATGTTGAAGAATAATTTTTCATGTGAATTGTTATAGCAGTGACAGTTGGGTGTATTTGTGTTTTCACATTCACTGTGCAGATTTTGCACACTAACTGTTAAAGAAAAGAAATCTGGAGAGGAATAGGGTGGCTATTGGGGAGGAGGAGGCCACAGTACAGGGTGGGCCATTTATATGGATACACTTTAATATTGCCATTTATATAGATACACCGTTTTATATGAATGGTAAAGTTAACAAACAACCACCGCTAATTGTCTGACACTAACCCACATTGGATAGATCCCTCCAAGACTGTTGGAACAAAAAAATGATGGTATAGTGAGGTTTACGGGGTGTATCCATAGATACGGTGTATCTATATAAATGGCCCACCCTGTAGTATACTTTAGTTTTGCAATCTGTAATATTTTATTTCTTCCATTGTATGTGTAAATGCATGTACGTTGTTTTCTCTTTTTCTGTTTTCTCTCTCTTCTGTTTTCTTACAGATGGCGGTCGACAAGAATTTTTCATGTTGAAGAAGAGTTTGGCATCGGGTTTGTTATAACATGTATTTGTTCTTTCTCCTTGCAACTTTATTACTCTTTTTGTCTGACTTATAAACAATCTTTTTTTACAGATCACTTTGTGTGCATTTTACGTGTAGTATTTTATATCTGTTATTGTATGTGTTAATGCATGTAAGTTGGTATTTTTTTGTCTGTCTTCTGTTTTTTTACAGATGGGTTTTCAAGTATTTTTTATGTTGAAGAATAATTTTTCATGTGAATTGTTATAGCAGTGACAGTTGGGTGTATTTGTGTTTTCACATTCACTGTGCAGATTTTGCACACTAACTGTTAAAGAAAAGAAATCTGGAGAGGAATAGGGTGGCTATTGGGGAGGAGGAGGCCACAGTACAGGGTGGGCCATTTATATGGATACACTTTAATATTGCCATTTATATAGATACACCGTTTTATATGAATGGTAAAGTTAACAAACAACCACCGCTAATTGTCTGACTCTAACCCACATTGGATAGATCCCTCCAAGACTGTTGGAACAAAAAAATGATGGTATAGTGAGGTTTACGGGGTGTATCCATAGATACGGTGTATCTATATAAATGGCCCACCCTGTAGTATACTTTAGTTTTGCAATCTGTAATATTTTATTTCTTCCATTGTATGTGTAAATGCATGTACGTTGTTTTCTCTTTTTCTGTTTTCTCTCTCTTCTGTTTTCTTACAGATGGCGGTCGACAAGAATTTTTCATGTTGAAGAAGAGTTTGGCATCGGGTTTGTTATAACATGTATTTGTTCTTTCTCCTTGCAACTTTATTACTCTTTTTGTCTGACTTATAAACAATCTTTTTTTACAGATCACTTTGTGTGCATTTTACGTGTAGTATTTTATATCTGTTATTGTATGTGTTAATGCATGTAAGTTGGTATTTTTTTGTCTGTCTTCTGTTTTTTTACAGATGGGTTTTCAAGTATTTTTTATGTTGAAGAAGAATTTTTCATGTGAATTGTTATAGCAGTGACAGTTGGGTGTATTTGTGTTTTCACATTCACTGTGCAGATTTTGCACACTAACTGTTAAAGAAAAGAAATCTGGAGAGGAATAGGGTGGCTATTGGGGAGGAGGAGGCCACAGTACAGGGTGGGCCATTTATATGGATACACTTTAATATTGCCATTTATATAGATACACCGTTTTATGTGAATGATGAAGTTAACAAACAACCACCGCTAATTGTCTGACACTAACCCACATTGGATAGATCCCTCCAAGACTGTTGGAACAAAAAAATGATGGTATAGTGAGGTTTATGGGGTGTATCCATAGATACGGTGTATCTATATAAATGGCCCACCCTGTAGTATACTTTAGTTTTGCAATCTGTAATGTTTTATTTCTTCCCTTGTATGTGTAAATGCATGTACGTTGTTTTCTCTTTTTCTGTTTTCTCTCTCTTATGTTTTCTTACAGATTGCGGTCGACAATAATTTTTCATGTTGAAGAGGAGTTTGGCATCGGGTTTGTTATAACATGTATTTGTTCTTTCTCCTTGCAACTTTATTACTCTTTTTGTCTGACTTTTTTTACTTTTTTCCAGTATAATATGTATGCATGTATAAACAATCTTTTTTTACAGATCACTTTGTGTGCATTTTACGTGTAGTATTTTATATCTGTTATTGCATGTGTTAATGCATGTAAGTTGGTATTCTTTTTTGTCTGTCTTCTGTTTTTTTACAGATGGGGTTTACAAGTATTTTTCATGTTGAAGAAGACTTTTGCATGTGAATTGTTAGGGTGGTGACAGTTGGGCGTATTTGTGTCTTCACATTCACTGTGCAGATTTTGCACACTAACTGTTTAAGAAAAGAAATCTGGAGAGAAATAGGGTGGCTATTGGGGAGCAGAAGGCCACAGTACAGGGTGGGCCATTTATATGGATACACTTTAGTATGGCCATTTATATAGATACACCGTTTTATGTGAATGGTGAAGTAAACAAACAACCACCGGCATTGGTCTGAAACTAACCCACATTGGATCGATCCCTCCAAGACTGTTGGAACAAGAAAATTGATAGTATGGTGTGGTTTATGGGGTGTATCCATAGATACGGTTTCTCCATACAAATGGCCCACCCTGTAGTATCCTTTAGATTTGCAATGTGTATTATTTTATTTCTTCCATTGTATGTGTAAATGCATGTATGTTGTTTTCTCTTTTTCTGTTTTGTCTCTCTTCTGTTTTCTTACAGATGGCGGTCGACAAGAATTTTTTATATTAAAGAAAAGTTTGGCATCGGGTTTGTTATAACATGTATTTGTTCTTTCTCCTTGCGACTTTATTACTCTGTTTGTCTGACTTTTTTTTCTCTTTTCCAGTATAATATGTATGCATGTATAAACAATCTTTTTTTTACAGATTGCTTTGTGTGCAGTTTACATGTACTATTTTATATCTGTTATTGTATGTGTTAATGCATGTAAGTTGGTATTTTTTTTGTCTGTCTTCTGTTTTTTTACAGATGGGTTTTCAAGTATTTTTCATGTTGAAGAAGAATTTTGCATGTGAATTGTTATAGCAGTGACAGTTGGGTGTATTTGTGTTTTCACATTCACTGTGCAGATTTTGCACACTAACTGTTAAAGAAAAGAAATCTGGAGAGGAATAGGGTGGCTATTGGGGAGGAGGGGGCCACAGTACAGGGTGGGCCATTTATATGGATACACTTTAATATTGCCATTTATATAGATACACCGTTTTATGTGAATGATGAAGTTAACAAACAACCACCGCTAATTGTCTGACACTAACCCACATTGGATAGATCCCTCCAAGACTGTTGGAACAAAAAATGATGGTATAGTGAGGTTTATGGGGTGTATCCATAGATACGGTGTATCTATATAAATGGCCCACCCTGTGGTATACTTTAGTTTTGTAATCTGTAATATTTTATTTCTTTCATTGTATGTGTAAATGCATGTACGTTGTTTTCTCTTTTTCTGTTTTCTCTCTCTTCTGTTTTCTTACAGATGGCGGTCGACAAGAATTTTTCATGTTGAAGAAGAGTTTGGCATCGGGTTTGTTATAACATGTATTTGTTCTTTCTCCTTGCAACTTTATTACTCTTTTTGTCTGACTTATAAACAATCTTTTTTTACAGATCACTTTGTGTGCATTTTACGTGTAGTATTTTATATCTGTTATTGTATGTGTTAATGCATGTAAGTTGGTATTTTTTTGTCTGTCTTCTGTTTTTTTACAGATGGGTTTTCAAGTATTTTTTATGTTGAAGAATAATTTTTCATGTGAATTGTTATAGCAGTGACAGTTGGGTGTATTTGTGTTTTCACATTCACTGTGCAGATTTTGCACACTAACTGTTAAAGAAAAGAAATCTGGAGAGGAATAGGGTGGCTATTGGGGAGGAGGAGGCCACAGTACAGGGTGGGCCATTTATATGGATACACTTTAATATTGCCATTTATATAGATACACCGTTTTATATGAATGGTAAAGTTAACAAACAACCACCGCTAATTGTCTGACACTAACCCACATTGGATAGATCCCTCCAAGACTGTTGGAACAAAAAAATGATGGTATAGTGAGGTTTACGGGGTGTATCCATAGATACGGTGTATCTATATAAATGGCCCACCCTGTAGTATACTTTAGTTTTGCAATCTGTAATATTTTATTTCTTCCATTGTATGTGTAAATGCATGTACGTTGTTTTCTCTTTTTCTGTTTTCTCTCTCTTCTGTTTTCTTACAGATGGCGGTCGACAAGAATTTTTCATGTTGAAGAAGAGTTTGGCATCGGGTTTGTTATAACATGTATTTGTTCTTTCTCCTTGCAACTTTATTACTCTTTTTGTCTGACTTATAAACAATCTTTTTTTACAGATCACTTTGTGTGCATTTTACGTGTAGTATTTTATATCTGTTATTGTATGTGTTAATGCATGTAAGTTGGTATTTTTTTGTCTGTCTTCTGTTTTTTTACAGATGGGTTTTCAAGTATTTTTTATGTTGAAGAATAATTTTTCATGTGAATTGTTATAGCAGTGACAGTTGGGTGTATTTGTGTTTTCACATTCACTGTGCAGATTTTGCACACTAACTGTTAAAGAAAAGAAATCTGGAGAGGAATAGGGTGGCTATTGGGGAGGAGGAGGCCACAGTACAGGGTGGGCCATTTATATGGATACACTTTAATATTGCCATTTATATAGATACACCGTTTTATATGAATGGTAAAGTTAACAAACAACCACCGCTAATTGTCTGACTCTAACCCACATTGGATAGATCCCTCCAAGACTGTTGGAACAAAAAAATGATGGTATAGTGAGGTTTACGGGGTGTATCCATAGATACGGTGTATCTATATAAATGGCCCACCCTGTAGTATACTTTAGTTTTGCAATCTGTAATATTTTATTTCTTCCATTGTATGTGTAAATGCATGTACGTTGTTTTCTCTTTTTCTGTTTTCTCTCTCTTCTGTTTTCTTACAGATGGCGGTCGACAAGAATTTTTCATGTTGAAGAAGAGTTTGGCATCGGGTTTGTTATAACATGTATTTGTTCTTTCTCCTTGCAACTTTATTACTCTTTTTGTCTGACTTATAAACAATCTTTTTTTACAGATCACTTTGTGTGCATTTTACGTGTAGTATTTTATATCTGTTATTGTATGTGTTAATGCATGTAAGTTGGTATTTTTTTGTCTGTCTTCTGTTTTTTTACAGATGGGTTTTCAAGTATTTTTTATGTTGAAGAAGAATTTTTCATGTGAATTGTTATAGCAGTGACAGTTGGGTGTATTTGTGTTTTCACATTCACTGTGCAGATTTTGCACACTAACTGTTAACGAAAAGAAATCTGGAGAGGAATAGGGTGGCTATTGGGGAGGAGGAGGCCACAGTACAGGGTGGGCCATTTATATGGATACACTTTAATATTGCCATTTATATAGAGACACCGTTTTATGTGATTGATGAAGTTAACAAACAACCACCGCTAATTGTCTGGCACTAACCCACATTGGATAGATCCCTCCAAGACTGTTGGAACAAAAAAATGATGGTATAGTGAGGTTTATGGGGTGTATCCATAGATACGGTGTATCTATATAAATGGCCCACCCTGTAGTATACTTTAGTTTTGCAATCTGTAATATTTTATTTCTTCCCTTGTATGTGTAAATGCATGTACGTTGTTTTCTCTTTTTCTGTTTTCTCTCTCTTATGTTTTCTTACAGATGGCGGTCGACAAGAATTTTTCATGTTGAAGAAGAGTTTGGCATCGGGTTTGTTATAACATGTATTTGTTCTTTCTCCTTGCAACTTTATTACTCTTTTTGTCTGACTTATAAACAATCTTTTTTTACAGATCACTTTGTGTGCATTTTACGTGTAGTATTTTATATCTGTTATTGTATGTGTTAATGCATGTAAGTTGGTATTTTTTTGTCTGTCTTCTGTTTTTTTACAGATGGGTTTTCAAGTATTTTTTATGTTGAAGAAGAATTTTTCATGTGAATTGTTATAGCAGTGACAGTTGGGTGTATTTGTGTTTTCACATTCACTGTGCAGATTTTGCACACTAACTGTTAAAGAAAAGAAATCTGGAGAGGAATAGGGTGGCTATTGGGGAGGAGGAGGCCACAGTACAGGGTGGGCCATTTATATGGATACACTTTAATATTGCCATTTATATAGATACACCGTTTTATGTGAATGATGAAGTTAACAAACAACCACCGCTAATTGTCTGACACTAACCCACATTGGATAGATCCCTCCAAGACTGTTGGAACAAAAAAAATGATGGTATAGTGAGGTTTATGGGGTGTATCCATAGATACGGTGTATCTATATAAATGGCCCACCCTGTAGTATACTTTAGTTTTGCAATCTGTAATGTTTTATTTCTTCCCTTGTATGTGTAAATGCATGTACGTTGTTTTCTCTTTTTCTGTTTTCTCTCTCTTATGTTTTCTTACAGATGGCGGTCGACAATAATTTTTCATGTTGAAGAGGAGTTTGGCATCGGGTTTGTTATAACATGTATTTGTTCTTTCTCCTTGCAACTTTATTACTCTTTTTGTCTGACTTTTTTTACTTTTTTCCAGTATAATATGTATGCATGTATAAACAATCTTTTTTTACAGATCACTTTGTGTGCATTTTACGTGTAGTATTTTATATCTGTTATTGTATGTGTTAATGCATGTAAGTTGGTATTCTTTTTTGTCTGTCTTCTGTTTTTTTACAGATGGGGTTTACAAGTATTTTTCATGTTGAAGAAGACTTTTGCATGTGAATTGTTAGGGTGGTGACAGTTGGGCGTATTTGTGTCTTCACATTCACTGTGCAGATTTTGCACACTAACTGTTTAAGAAAAGAAATCTGGAGAGAAATAGGGTGGCTATTGGGGAGCAGAAGGCCACAGTACAGGGTGGGCCATTTATATGGATACACTTTAGTATGGCCATTTATATAGATACACCGTTTTATGTGAATGGTGAAGTAAACAAACAACCACCGGCATTGGTCTGAAACTAACCCACATTGGATCGATCCCTCCAAGACTGTTGGAACAAGAAAATTGATAGTATGGTGTGGTTTATGGGGTGTATCCATAGATACGGTTTCTCCATACAAATGGCCCACCCTGTAGTATCCTTTAGATTTGCAATGTGTATTATTTTATTTCTTCCATTGTATGTGTAAATGCATGTATGTTGTTTTCTCTTTTTCTGTTTTGTCTCTCTTCTGTTTTCTTACAGATGGCGGTCGACAAGAATTTTTTATATTAAAGAAAAGTTTGGCATCGGGTTTGTTATAACATGTATTTGTTCTTTCTCCTTGCGACTTTATTACTCTGTTTGTCTGACTTTTTTTTCTCTTTTCCAGTATAATATGTATGCATGTATAAACAATCTTTTTTTTACAGATTGCTTTGTGTGCAGTTTACATGTACTATTTTATATCTGTTATTGTATGTGTTAATGCATGTAAGTTGGTATTTTTTTTGTCTGTCTTCTGTTTTTTTACAGATGGGTTTTCAAGTATTTTTCATGTTGAAGAAGAATTTTGCATGTGAATTGTTATAGCAGTGACAGTTGGGTGTATTTGTGTTTTCACATTCACTGTGCAGATTTTGCACACTAACTGTTAAAGAAAAGAAATCTGGAGAGGAATAGGGTGGCTATTGGGGAGGAGGGGGCCACAGTACAGGGTGGGCCATTTATATGGATACACTTTAATATTGCCATTTATATAGATACACCGTTTTATGTGAATGATGAAGTTAACAAACAACCACCGCTAATTGTCTGACACTAACCCACATTGGATAGATCCCTCCAAGACTGTTGGAACAAAAAATGATGGTATAGTGAGGTTTATGGGGTGTATCCATAGATACGGTGTATCTATATAAATGGCCCACCCTGTGGTATACTTTAGTTTTGTAATCTGTAATATTTTATTTCTTTCATTGTATGTGTAAATGCATGTACGTTGTTTTCTCTTTTTCTGTTTTCTCTCTCTTCTGTTTTCTTACAGATGGCGGTCGACAAGAATTTTTCATGTTGAAGAAGAGTTTGGCATCGGGTTTGTTATAACATGTATTTGTTCTTTCTCCTTGCAACTTTATTACTCTTTTTGTCTGACTTATAAACAATCTTTTTTTACAGATCACTTTGTGTGCATTTTACGTGTAGTATTTTATATCTGTTATTGTATGTGTTAATGCATGTAAGTTGGTATTTTTTTGTCTGTCTTCTGTTTTTTTACAGATGGGTTTTCAAGTATTTTTTATGTTGAAGAATAATTTTTCATGTGAATTGTTATAGCAGTGACAGTTGGGTGTATTTGTGTTTTCACATTCACTGTGCAGATTTTGCACACTAACTGTTAAAGAAAAGAAATCTGGAGAGGAATAGGGTGGCTATTGGGGAGGAGGAGGCCACAGTACAGGGTGGGCCATTTATATGGATACACTTTAATATTGCCATTTATATAGATACACCGTTTTATATGAATGGTAAAGTTAACAAACAACCACCGCTAATTGTCTGACACTAACCCACATTGGATAGATCCCTCCAAGACTGTTGGAACAAAAAAATGATGGTATAGTGAGGTTTACGGGGTGTATCCATAGATACGGTGTATCTATATAAATGGCCCACCCTGTAGTATACTTTAGTTTTGCAATCTGTAATATTTTATTTCTTCCATTGTATGTGTAAATGCATGTACGTTGTTTTCTCTTTTTCTGTTTTCTCTCTCTTCTGTTTTCTTACAGATGGCGGTCGACAAGAATTTTTCATGTTGAAGAAGAGTTTGGCATCGGGTTTGTTATAACATGTATTTGTTCTTTCTCCTTGCAACTTTATTACTCTTTTTGTCTGACTTATAAACAATCTTTTTTTACAGATCACTTTGTGTGCATTTTACGTGTAGTATTTTATATCTGTTATTGTATGTGTTAATGCATGTAAGTTGGTATTTTTTTGTCTGTCTTCTGTTTTTTTACAGATGGGTTTTCAAGTATTTTTTATGTTGAAGAATAATTTTTCATGTGAATTGTTATAGCAGTGACAGTTGGGTGTATTTGTGTTTTCACATTCACTGTGCAGATTTTGCACACTAACTGTTAAAGAAAAGAAATCTGGAGAGGAATAGGGTGGCTATTGGGGAGGAGGAGGCCACAGTACAGGGTGGGCCATTTATATGGATACACTTTAATATTGCCATTTATATAGATACACCGTTTTATATGAATGGTAAAGTTAACAAACAACCACCGCTAATTGTCTGACTCTAACCCACATTGGATAGATCCCTCCAAGACTGTTGGAACAAAAAAATGATGGTATAGTGAGGTTTACGGGGTGTATCCATAGATACGGTGTATCTATATAAATGGCCCACCCTGTAGTATACTTTAGTTTTGCAATCTGTAATATTTTATTTCTTCCATTGTATGTGTAAATGCATGTACGTTGTTTTCTCTTTTTCTGTTTTCTCTCTCTTCTGTTTTCTTACAGATGGCGGTCGACAAGAATTTTTCATGTTGAAGAAGAGTTTGGCATCGGGTTTGTTATATCATGTATTTGTTCTTTCTCCTTGCAACTTTATTACTCTTTTTGTCTGACTTTTTTTCCTTTTTTCCAGTATAATATGTATGCATGTATAAACAATCTTTTTTTACAGATCACTTTGTGTGCATTTTACGTGTAGTATTTTATATCTGTTATTGTATGTGTTAATGCATGTAAGTTGGTATTCTTTTTTGTCTGTCTTCTGTTTTTTTACAGATGGGGTTTACAAGTATTTTTCATGTTGAAGAAGACTTTTGCATGTGAATTGTTAGGGTGGTGACAGTTGGGCGTATTTGTGTCTTCACATTCACTGTGCAGATTTTGCACACTAACTTTTTAAGAAAAGAAATCTGGAGAGAAATAGGGCGGCTATTGGGGAGCAGAAGGCCACAGTACAGGGTGGGCCATTTATATGGATACACTTTAGTATGGCCATTTATATAGATACACCGTTTTATGTGAATGGTGAAGTAAACAAACAACCACCGGCATTGGTCTGAAACTAACCCACATTGGATCGATCCCTCCAAGACTGTTGGAACAAGAAAATTGATAGTATGGTGTGGTTTATGGGGTGTATCCATAGATACGGTTTCTCCATACAAATGGCCCACCCTGTAGTATCCTTTAGATTTGCAACGTGTATTATTTTATTTCTTCCATTGTATGTGTAAATGCATGTATGTTGTTTTCTCTTTTTCTGTTTTGTCTCTCTTCTGTTTTCTTACAGATGGCGGTCGACAAGAATTTTTTATATTAAAGAAAAGTTTGGCATCGGGTTTGTTATAACATGTATTTGTTCTTTCTCCTTGCGACTTTATTACTCTGTTTGTCTGACTTTTTTTTCTCTTTTCCAGTATAATATGTATGCATGTATAAACAATCTTTTTTTTACAGATTGCTTTGTGTGCAGTTTACATGTACTATTTTATATCTGTTATTGTATGTGTTAATGCATGTAAGTTGGTATTTTTTTTGTCTGTCTTCTGTTTTTTTACAGATGGGTTTTGAAGTATTTTTCATGTTGAAGAAGAATTTTGCATGTGAATTGTTATAGCAGTGACAGTTGGGTGTATTTGTGTTTTCACATTCACTGTGCAGATTTTGCACACTAACTGTTAAAGAAAAGAAATCTGGAGAGGAATAGGGTGGCTATTGGGGAGGAGGAGGCCACAGTACAGGGTGGGCCATTTATATGGATACACTTTAATATGGCCATTTATATAGATACACCGTTTTATGTGAATGGTGAAGTTAACAAACAACCACCGCTATTGGTCTGATACTAACCCACATTGGATAGATCCCTCCAAGACTGTTGAAACAAAAAAATTAATGGTATGGTGTGGTTTATGGTGTGTATCCATAGATACGGTGTATCTATATAAATGGCCCACCCTGTAGTATACTTTAGTTTTGCAATGTGTAATATTTTATTTCTTCCATTGTATGTGTAAATGCTTGTACGTTGTTTTCTCTTTTTCTGTTTTCTCTCTCTTCTGTTTTCTTACAGATGGCGGTCGACAAGAATTTTTCATATTAAAGAAGAGTTTGGCATCGGGTTTGTTATAACATGTATTTGTTCTTTCTCCTTGCAACTTTATTACTCTGTTTGTCTGACTTTTTTTTCTGTTTTCCTGTATAATATGTATGCATGTATAAACAATCTTTTTTTACAGATTGCTTTGTGTGCATTTTACATGTACTATTTTATATCTGTTATTGCATGTGTTAATGCATGTAAGTTGGTATTTTTTTTGTCTCTCTTCAGTTTTTTTACAGATGGGTTTTCAAGTATTTTTCATGTTGAAGAAGAATTTTGCATGTGAATTGTTATAGCAGTGACAGTTGGGTGTATTTGTGTTTTCACATTCACTGTGCAGATTTTGCACACTAACTGTTAAAGAAAAGAAATCTGGAGAGGAATAGGGTGGCTATTGGGGAGGAGGGGTCCACAGTACAGGGTGGGCCATTTATATGGATACACTTTAATATTGCCATTTATATAGATACACCGTTTTATGTGAATGATGAAGTTAACAAACAACCACCGCTAATTGTCTGACACTAACCCACATTGGATAGATCCCTCCAAGACTGTTGGAACAAAAAAATGATGGTATAGTGAGGTTTATGGGGTGTATCCATAGATACGGTGTATCTATATAAATGGCCCACCCTGTGGTATACTTTAGATTTGTAATCTGTAATATTTTATTTCTTCCATTGTATGTGTAAATGCATGTACGTTGTTTTCTCTTTTTCTGTTTTCTCTCTCTTCTGTTTTCTTACAGATGGCGGTCGACAAAAATTTTTCATGTTGAAGAAGAGTTTGGCATCGGGTTTGTTATAACATGTATTTGTTCTTTCTCCTTGCAACTTTATTACTCTTTTTGTCTGACTTTTTTTCCTTTTTTCCAGTATAATATGTATGCATGTATAAACAATCTTTTTTTACAGATCACTTTGTGTGCATTTTACGTGTAGTATTTTATATCTGTTATTGTATGTGTTAATGCATGTAAGTTGGTATTCTTTTTTGTCTGTCTTCTGTTTTTTTACAGATGGGGTTTACAAGTATTTTTCATGTTGAAGAAGACTTTTGCATGTGAATTGTTAGGGTGGTGACAGTTGGGCGTATTTGTGTCTTCACATTCACTGTGCAGATTTTGCACACTAACTTTTTAAGAAAAGAAATCTGGAGAGAAATAGGGCGGCTATTGGGGAGCAGAAGGCCACAGTACAGGGTGGGCCATTTATATGGATACACTTTAGTATGGCCATTTATATAGATACACCGTTTTATGTGAATGGTGAAGTAAACAAACAACCACCGGCATTGGTCTGAAACTAACCCACATTGGATCGATCCCTCCAAGACTGTTGGAACAAGAAAATTGATAGTATGGTGTGGTTTATGGGGTGTATCCATAGATACGGTTTCTCCATACAAATGGCCCACCCTGTAGTATCCTTTAGATTTGCAATGTGTATTATTTTATTTCTTCCATTGTATGTGTAAATGCATGTATGTTGTTTTCTCTTTTTCTGTTTTGTCTCTCTTCTGTTTTCTTACAGATGGCGGTCGACAAGAATTTTTTATATTAAAGAAAAGTTTGGCATCGGGTTTGTTATAACATGTATTTGTTCTTTCTCCTTGCGACTTTATTACTCTGTTTGTCTGACTTTTTTTTCTCTTTTCCAGTATAATATGTATGCATGTATAAACAATCTTTTTTTTACAGATTGCTTTGTGTGCAGTTTACATGTACTATTTTATATCTGTTATTGTATGTGTTAATGCATGTAAGTTGGTATTTTTTTTGTCTGTCTTCTGTTTTTTTACAGATGGGTTTTCAAGTATTTTTCATGTTGAAGAAGAATTTTGCATGTGAATTGTTATAGCAGTGACAGTTGGGTGTATTTGTGTTTTCACATTCACTGTGCAGATTTTGCACACTAACTGTTAAAGAAAAGAAATCTGGAGAGGAATAGGGTGGCTATTGGGGAGGAGGAGGCCACAGTACAGGGTGGGCCATTTATATGGATACACTTTAATATGGCCATTTATATAGATACACCGTTTTATGTGAATGGTGAAGTTAACAAACAACCACCGCTATTGGTCTGATACTAACCCACATTGGATAGATCCCTCCAAGACTGTTGAAACAAAAAAATTAATGGTATGGTGTGGTTTATGGTGTGTATCCATAGATACGGTGTATCTATATAAATGGCCCACCCTGTAGTATACTTTAGTTTTGCAATGTGTAATATTTTATTTCTTCCATTGTATGTGTAAATGCTTGTACGTTGTTTTCTCTTTTTCTGTTTTCTCTCTCTTCTGTTTTCTTACAGATGGCGGTCGACAAGAATTTTTCATATTAAAGAAGAGTTTGGCATCGGGTTTGTTATAACATGTATTTGTTCTTTCTCCTTGCAACTTTATTACTCTGTTTGTCTGACTTTTTTTTCTGTTTTCCTGTATAATATGTATGCATGTATAAACAATCTTTTTTTACAGATTGCTTTGTGTGCATTTTACATGTACTATTTTATATCTGTTATTGCATGTGTTAATGCATGTAAGTTGGTATTTTTTTTGTCTCTCTTCAGTTTTTTTACAGATGGGTTTTCAAGTATTTTTCATGTTGAAGAAGAATTTTGCATGTGAATTGTTATAGCAGTGACAGTTGGGTGTATTTGTGTTTTCACATTCACTGTGCAGATTTTGCACACTAACTGTTAAAGAAAAGAAATCTGGAGAGGAATAGGGTGGCTATTGGGGAGGAGGGGTCCACAGTACAGGGTGGGCCATTTATATGGATACACTTTAATATTGCCATTTATATAGATACACCGTTTTATGTGAATGATGAAGTTAACAAACAACCACCGCTAATTGTCTGACACTAACCCACATTGGATAGATCCCTCCAAGACTGTTGGAACAAAAAAATGATGGTATAGTGAGGTTTATGGGGTGTATCCATAGATACGGTGTATCTATATAAATGGCCCACCCTGTGGTATACTTTAGATTTGTAATCTGTAATATTTTATTTCTTCCATTGTATGTGTAAATGCATGTACGTTGTTTTCTCTTTTTCTGTTTTCTCTCTCTTCTGTTTTCTTACAGATGGCGGTCGACAAGAATTTTTCATGTTGAAGAAGAGTTTGGCATCGGGTTTGTTATAACATGTATTTGTTCTTTCTCCTTGCAACTTTATTACTCTTTTTGTCTGACTTTTTTTCCTTTTTTCCAGTATAATATGTATGCATGTATAAACAATCTTTTTTTACAGATCACTTTGTGTGCATTTTACGTGTAGTATTTTATATCTGTTATTGTATGTGTTAATGCATGTAAGTTGGTATTCTTTTTTGTCTGTCTTCTGTTTTTTTACAGATGGGGTTTACAAGTATTTTTCATGTTGAAGAAGACTTTTGCATGTGAATTGTTAGGGTGGTGACAGTTGGGCGTATTTGTGTCTTCACATTCACTGTGCAGATTTTGCACACTAACTGTTTAAGAAAAGAAATCTGGAGAGAAATAGGGCGGCTATTGGGGAGCAGAAGGCCACAGTACAGGGTGGGCCATTTATATGGATACACTTTAGTATGGCCATTTATATAGATACACCGTTTTATGTGAATGGTGAAGTAAACAAACAACCACCGGCATTGGTCTGAAACTAACCCACATTGGATCGATCCCTCCAAGACTGTTGGAACAAGAAAATTGATAGTATGGTGTGGTTTATGGGGTGTATCCATAGATACGGTTTCTCCATACAAATGGCCCACCCTGTAGTATCCTTTAGATTTGCAATGTGTATTATTTTATTTCTTCCATTGTATGTGTAAATGCATGTATGTTGTTTTCTCTTTTTCTGTTTTGTCTCTCTTCTGTTTTCTTACAGATGGCGGTCGACAAGAATTTTTTATATTAAAGAAAAGTTTGGCATCGGGTTTGTTATAACATGTATTTGTTCTTTCTCCTTGCGACTTTATTACTCTGTTTGTCTGACTTTTTTTTCTCTTTTCCAGTATAATATGTATGCATGTATAAACAATCTTTTTTTTACAGATTGCTTTGTGTGCAGTTTACATGTACTATTTTATATCTGTTATTGTATGTGTTAATGCATGTAAGTTGGTATTTTTTTTGTCTGTCTTCTGTTTTTTTACAGATGGGTTTTCAAGTATTTTTCATGTTGAAGAAGAATTTTGCATGTGAATTGTTATAGCAGTGACAGTTGGGTGTATTTGTGTTTTCACATTCACTGTGCAGATTTTGCACACTAACTGTTAAAGAAAAGAAATCTGGAGAGGAATAGGGTGGCTATTGGGGAGGAGGAGGCCACAGTACAGGGTGGGCCATTTATATGGATACACTTTAATATGGCCATTTATATAGATACACCGTTTTATGTGAATGGTGAAGTTAACAAACAACCACCGCTATTGGTCTGATACTAACCCACATTGGATAGATCCCTCCAAGACTGTTGAAACAAAAAAATTAATGGTATGGTGTGGTTTATGGTGTGTATCCATAGATACGGTGTATCTATATAAATGGCCCACCCTGTAGTATACTTTAGTTTTGCAATGTGTAATATTTTATTTCTTCCATTGTATGTGTAAATGCATGTACGTTGTTTTCTCTTTTTCTGTTTTCTCTCTCTTCTGTTTTCTTACAGATGGCGGTCGACAAGAATTTTTCATGTTGAAGAAGAGTTTGGCATCGGGTTTGTTATAACATGTATTTGTTCTTTCTCCTTGCAACTTTATTACTCTTTTTGTCTGACTTTTTTTCCTTTTTTCCAGTATAATATGTATGCATGTATAAACAATCTTTTTTTACAGATCACTTTGTGTGCATTTTACGTGTAGTATTTTATATCTGTTATTGCATTTGTTAATGCACGTAAGTTGGTATTCTTTTTTGTCTGTCTTCTGTTTTTTTGTGTGCATTTTACGTGTAGTATTTTATATCTGTTATTGCATGTGTTAATGCATGTAAGTTGGTATTCTTTTTTGTCTGTCTTCTGTTTTTTTTACAGATGTGGTTTACAAGTATTTTTCATGTTGAAGAAGAATTTTGCATGTGAATTGTTATAGCGGTGAGAGTTGGGCGTATTTGTGTTTTCACATTCACTGTGCAGATTTTGCACACTAACTGTTAAAGAAAAGAAATCTGGAGAGGAATAGGGTGGCTATTGGGGAGGAGGAGGCCACAGTACAGGGTGGGCCATTTATATGGATACACTTTAATATGGCCATTTATATAGATACACCGTTTTATGTGAATGGTGAAGTTAACAAACAACCACCGCTATTAGTCTGACACTAACCCACATTGGATAGATCCCTCCAAGACTGTTGGAACAAAAATTTAATGGTATGGTGTGGTTTATGGGGTGTTATCCATAGATACGGTGTATCTATATAAATGGCCCACCCTGTAGTATACTTTAGTTTTGCAATGTGTAATATTTTATTTCTTCCACTGTATGTGTAAATGCATGTACGTTGTTTTCTCTTTTTCTGTTTTCTCTCTCTTCTGTTTTCTTACAGATGGCGGTCGACAAGAATTTTTAATGTTGAAGAAGAGTTTGGCATCGGGTTTGTTATAACATGTATTTGTTCTTTCTCATTGCAACTTTATTACTCTTTTTGTCTGACTTTTTTTCCTTTTTTTCCAGTATAATATGTATGCATGTATAAACAATCTTTTTTTACAGATCACTTTGTGTGCATTTTACGTGTAGTATTTTATATCTGTTATTGCATGTGTTAATGCATGTAAGTTGATATTCTTTTTTGTCTGTCTTCTGTTTTTTTACAGATGGGGTTTACAAGTATTTTTCATGTTGAAGAAGAATTTTGCATGTGAATTGTTATAGCGGTGAGAGTTGGGCGTATTTGTGTTTTCACATTCACTGTGCAGATTTTGCACACTAACTGTTAACCTCCTTGGCGGTAATACCGAGCTGAGCTCGGGGTATGCCGCCGGAGGTCGCCGCTCAGGCCCTGCTAGGCCGATTTCGGTTCTGATAAAAGCAGCACACGCAGCTGGCACTTTGCCAGCCGCGTGTGCTGCCAGATCGCCGCCGCTCCGCGGCGATTCGCCGCGTGCAGCGGCGAAAGAGGGTCCCCCCAGCCGCCCGAGCCCAGCGCAGCCGGAACAAACAGTTCCGGCCAGCGCTAGGGGCTGGATCGGGCGGCTCTGACGTCAGGACATCGACTGACGTCCATGACGTCACTCCGCTCGTCGCCATGGCGACGAGGAAAGCAAAACAAGATAGGCCGCTCATTGCGGCCTATCTTGTTACTTTCGATTGCCGGAGGCGATCGAAAGTACGGATCAGGAGCGCCCTCTAGTGGGCTTTCATGCAGCCAACTTTCAGTTGGCTGCATGAAATATTTTTTTTTTATTAAAAAAAAACCACATTGCAGCCTCCCTGGCAAAATAAATAAACCGCCAGGGAGGTTAAAGAAAAGAAATCTGGAGAGGAATAGGGTGGCTATTGGGGAGGAGGAGGCCACAGTACAGGGGGGGCCATTTATATGGATACACTTCAATATGGCCATTTATATAGATACACCGTTTTATGTGAATGGTGAAGTTAACAAACAACCACCGCTATTGGTCTGACACTAACCCACATTGGATAGATCCCTCCAAGACTGTTGGAACAAAAAAATTAATGGTATGGTGTGGTTTATGGGGTGTATCCATAGATACGGTGTATCTATATAAATGGCCCACCCTGTAGTATACTTTAGTTTTGCAATGTGTAATATTTTATTTCTTCCATTGTATGTGTAAATGCATGTACGTTGTTTTCTCTTTTTCTGTTTTCTCTCTCTTCTGTTTTCTTACAGATGGCGATCGACAAGAATTTTTCATATTAAAGAAGAGTTTGGCATCGGGTTTGTTATAACATGTATTTGTTCGTTCTCCTTGCAACTTTATTACTCTGTTTGTCTGACTTTTTTTTTCTGTTTTTCAGTATAATATGTATGCATGTATAAACAATCTTTTTTTACAGATTGCTTTGTGTGCATTTTACATGTACTATATTATATCTGTTATTGTATGTGTTAATGCATGTAAGTTGGTATTTTTTTTGTCTTTCTTCAGTTTTTTTACAGATGGGTTTTCAAGTATTTTTCATGTTGAAGAAGAATTTTGCATGTGAATTGTTATAGCAGTGACAGTTGGGTGTATTTGTGTTTTCACATTCACTGTGCAGATTTTGCACACTAACTGTTAAAGAAAAGAAATATGGAGAGGAATAGGGTGGCTATTGGGGAGGAGGAGGCCACAGTACAGGGTGGGCCATTTATATGGATACACCGTTTTATGTGAATGATGAAGTTAACAAACAACCACCGCTAATTGTCTGACACTAACCCACATTGGATAGATCCCTCCAAGACTGTTGGAACAAAAAAATGATGGTATAGTGAGGTTTATGGGGTGTATCCATAGATACGGTGTATCTATATAAATGGCCCACCCTGTAGTATACTTTAGTTTTGCAATTTGTAATATTTTATTTCTTCCATTGTATGTGTAAATGCATGTATGTTGTTTTCTCTTTTTCTGTTTTCTCTCTCTTCTGTTTTCTTACAGATGGCGGTCGACAAGAATTTTTCATGTTGAAGAAGAGTTTGGCATCGGGTTTGTTATAACATGTATTTGTTCTTTCTCCTTGCAACTTTATCACTCTTTTTGTCTGACTTATAAACAATCTTTTTTTACAGATCACTTTGTGTGCATTTTACGTGTAGTATTTTATATCTGTTATTGTATGTGTTAATGCATGTAAGTTGGTATTTTTTTGTCTGTCTTCTGTTTTTTTACAGATGTGTTTTCAAGTATTTTTTATGTTGAAGAAGAATTTTTCATGTGAATTGTTATAGCAGTGACAGTTGGGTGTATTTGTGTTTTCACATTCACTGTGCAGATTTTGCACACTAACTGTTAAAGAAAAGAAATCTGGAGAGGAATAGGGTGGCCATTGAGGAGGAGGAGGAGGCCACAGTACAGGGTGGGCCATTTATATGGATACACTTTAATATTGCCATTTATATAGATACACCGTTTTATGTGAATGGTAAAGTTAACAAACAACCACCGCTAATTGTCTGACACTAACCCACATTGGATAGATCCCTCCAAGACTGTTGGAACAAAAAAATGATGGTATAGTGAGGTTTACGGGGTGTATCCATAGATACGGTGTATCTATATAAATGGCCCACCCTGTAGTATACTTTAGTTTTGCAATCTGTAATATTTTATTTCTTCCATTGTATGTGTAAATGCATGTACGTTGTTTTCTCTTTTTCTGTATTCTCTCTCTTCTGTTTTCTTACAGATGGCGGTCGACAAGAATTTTTCTTGTTGAAGAAGAGTTTGGCATCGGGTTTGTTATAACATGTATTTGTTCTTTCTCCTTGCAACTTTATCACTCTTTTTGTCTGACTTATAAACAATCTTTTTTTACAGATCACTTTGTGTGCATTTTACGTGTAGTATTTTATATCTGTTATTGTATGTGTTAATGCATGTAAGTTGGTATTCTTTTTTGTCTGTCTTCTGTTTTTTTACAGATGGGGTTTACAAGTATTTTTCATGTTGAAGAAGAATTTTGCATGTGAATTGTTAGGGTGGTGACAGTTGGGCGTATTTGTGTCTTCACATTCACTGTGCAGATTTTGCACACTAACTGTTTAAGAAAAGAAATCTGGAGAGAAATAGGGTGGCTATTGGGGAGCAGAAGGCCACAGTACAGGGTGGGCCTTTTATATGGATACACTTTAGTATGGCCATTTATATAGATACACCGTTTTATGTGAATGGTGAAGTAAACAAACAACCACCGGCATTGGTCTGAAACTAACCCACATTGGATCGATCCCTCCAAGACTGTTGGAACAAGAAAATTGATAGTATGGTGTGGTTTATGGGGTGTATCCATAGATACGGTTTCTCCATACAAATGGCCCACCCTGTAGTATCCTTTAGATTTGCAATGTGTATTATTTTATTTCTTCCATTGTATGTGTAAATGCATGTATGTTGTTTTCTCTTTTTCTGTTTTGTCTCTCTTCTGTTTTCTTACAGATGGCGGTCGACAAGAATTTTTTATATTAAAGAAAAGTTTGGCATCGGGTTTGTTATAACATGTATTTGTTCTTTCTCCTTGCGACTTTATTACTCTGTTTGTCTGACTTTTTTTTTCTCTTTTCCAGTATAATATGTATGCATATATAAACAATCTTTTTTTTACAGATTGCTTTGTGTGCAGTTTACATGTACTATTTTATATCTGTTATTGTATGTGTTAATGCATGTAAGTTGGTATTTTTTTTGTCTGTCTTCTGTTTTTTTACAGATGGGTTTTCAAGTATTTTTCATGTTGAAGAAGAATTTTGCATGTGAATTGTTATAGCAGTGACAGTTGGGTGTATTTGTGTTTTCACATTCACTGTGCAGATTTTGCACACTAACTGTTAAAGAAAAGAAATCTGGAGAGGAATAGGGTGGCTATTGGGGAGGAGGAGGCCACAGTACAGGGTGGGCCATTTATATGGATACACTTTAATATGGCCATTTATATAGATACACCGTTTTATGTGAATGGTGAAGTTAACAAACAACCACCGCTATTGGTCTGATACTAACCCACATTGGATAGATCACTCCAAGACTGTTGAAACAAAAAAATTAATGGTATGGTGTGGTTTATGGTGTGTATCCATAGATACGGTGTATCTATATAAATGGCCCACCCTGTAGTATACTTTAGTTTTGCAATGTGTAATATTTTATTTCTTCCATTGTATGTGTAAATGCTTGTACGTTGTTTTCTCTTTTTCTGTTTTCTCTCTCTTCTGTTTTCTTACAGATGGCGGTCGACAAGAATTTTTCATATTAAAGAAGAGTTTGGCATCGGGTTTGTTATAACATGTATTTGTTCTTTCTCCTTGCAACTTTATTACTCTGTTTGTCTGACTTTTTTTTCTCTTTTCCAGTATAATATGTATGCATGTATAAACAATCTTTTTTTACAGATTGCTTTGTGTGCATTTTACATGTACTATTTTATATCTGTTATTGTATGTGTTAATGCATGTAAGTTGGTATTTTTTTTGTCTCTCTTCAGTTTTTTTACAGATGGGTTTTCAAGTATTTTTCATGTTGAAGAAGAATTTTGCATGTGAATTGTTATAGCAGTGACAGTTGGGTGTATTTGTGTTTTCACATTCACTGTGCAGATTTTGCACACTAACTGTTAAAGAAAAGAAATCTGGAGAGGAATAGGGTGGCTATTGGGGAGGAGGGGGCCACAGTACAGGGTGGGCCATTTATATGGATACACTTTAATATTGTCATTTATATAGATACACCGTTTTATGTGAATGATGAAGTTAACAAACAACCACCGCTAATTGTCTGACACTAACCCACATTGGATAGATCCCTCCAAGACTGTTGGAACAAAAAAATGATGGTATAGTGAGGTTTATGGGGTGTATCCATAGATACGGTGTATCTATATAAATGGCCCACCCTGTGGTATACTTTAGTTTTGTAATCTGTAATATTTTATTTCTTCCATTGTATGTGTAAATGCATGTACGTTGTTTTCTCTTTTTCTGTTTTCTCTCTCTTCTGTTTTCTTACAGATGGCGGTCGACAAGAATTTTTCATGTTGAAAAAAAGTTTGGCATCGGGTTTGTTATAACATGTATTTGTTTTTTCTCCTTGCAACTTTATTACTCTTTTTGTGTGACTTTTTTTCCTTTTCCAGTATAATATGTATGCATATATAAACAATCTTTTTTTACAGATCACTTTGTGTGCATTTTACGTGCAGTATTTTATATCTGTTACTGTATGTGTTAATGCATGTAAGTTTGTATTTTTTTGATCTGTCTTCTGTTTTTTTACAGATGGGGTTTACAAGTATTTTTCATGTTGAAGAAGAATTTTGCATGTGAATTGTTATAGCGGTGACAGATGGGCGTATTTGTGTCTTCACTGTGCAGATTTTGCACACTAACTGTTAAAGAAAAGAAATCTGGAGAGGAATAGGGTGGCTATTGGGGAGGAGGAGGCCTCAGTACAGGGTGGGCCATTTATATGGATACACTTTAATATGGCTATTTATATAGATACACCGTTTTATGTGAATGGTGAAGTAAACAAACAACCACCGCTATTGGTCTGACACTAACCCACACTGGATAGTTCCCTCCAAGACTGTTGGAACAAAAAAATTGATAGTATGGTGTGGTTTATGGGGTGTATCCATAGATACGGTGTATCCATATAAATGGCCCACCCTGTAGTATCCTTTCCTTTTGCAATGTGAAATATTTTATTTCTTCCATTGTATGTGTAAATGGATGTAGGTTGTTTTCTCTTTTTCTGTTTTCTCTCTCTTCTGTTTTCTTACAGATGGCAGTCGACAAGAATTTTTCATGCTGAAGAAGAGTTTGGCATCGGGTTTGTTATGACATGTATTTGTTCTTTCTCCTTGCAACTTTATTACTCTTTTTGTCTGACTTTTTTTTCCTCTTTTCCAGTATAATATGTATGCATGTATAAACAATCTTTTATTACAGATCACTTTGTGTGCATTTTACGCGTACTATTTTATAACTGTTATTGTATGTGTTAATGCATGTAAGTTGGTATTTTTTTTTGTCTGTCTTTTGTTTTTTTACAGATGGGGTTTTCAAGTATTTCTCATGTTGATGAGTTGATTAGTATGGCCATTTATATAGATACACCGTTTTATGTGAATGATGAAGTAAACAAACAACCACCGGCATTGGTCTGACACTAACCCACATTGGATCGATCCCTCCAAGACTGTTGGAACAAGAAAATTGATAGTATGGTGTGGTTTATGGGGTGTATCCATAGATACGGTGTCTCCATACAAATGGCCCACCCTGTAGTATCCTTTAGATTTGCAATGTGTATTATTTTATTTCTTCCGTTGTATGTGTAAATGCATGTATGTTGTTTTCTCTTTTTCTGTTTTGTCTCTCTTCTGTTTTCTTACAGATGGCGGTCGACAAGAATTTTTCATGTTGAAGAAGAGTTTGGCATCGGGTTTGTTATAACATGTATTTGTTCTTTCTCCTTGCAACTTTATTACTCTTTTTGTCTGACTTTTTTTCCTTTTTTCCAGTATAATATGTATGCATGTATAAACAATCTTTTTTTACAGATCACTTTGTGTGCATTTTACGTGTAGTATTTTCTATCTGTTATTGCATGTGTTAATGCATGTAAGTTGGTATTCTTTTTTGTCTGTCTTCTGTTTTTTTGTGTGCATTTTATGTGTAGTATTTTATATCTGTTATTGCATGTGTTAATGCATGTAAGTTGGTATTCTTTTTTGTCTGTCTTCTGTTTTTTTACAGATGTGGTTTACAAGTACTTTTCATGTTGAAGAAGAATTTTGCATGTGAATTGTTATAGCGGTGAGAGTTGGGCGTATTTGTGTTTTCACATTCACTGTGCAGATTTTGCACACTAACTGTTAAAGAAAAGAAATCTGGAGAGGAATAGGGTGGCTATTGGGGAGGAGGAGGCCACAGTACAGGGTGGGCCATTTATATGGATACACTTTAATATGGCCATTTATATAGATACACCGTTTTATGTGAATGGTGAAGTTAACAATCAACCACCGCTATTGGTCTGACACTAACCCACATTGGATAGATCCCTCCAAGACTGTTGGAACAAAAATTTAATGGTATGGTGTGGTTTATGGGGTGTTATCCATAGATACGGTGTATCTATATAAATGGCCCACCCTGTAGTATACTTTAGTTTTGCAATGTGTAATATTTTATTTCTTCCACTGTATGTGTAAATGCATGTACGTTGTTTTCTCTTTTTCTGTTTTCTCTCTCTTCTGTTTTCTTACAGATGGCGGTCGACAAGAATTTTTAATGTTGAAGAAGAGTTTGGCATCGGGTTTGTTATAACATGTATTTGTTCTTTCTCATTGCAACTTTATTACTCTTTTTGTCTGACTTTTTTTCCTTTTTTTCCAGTATAATATGTATGCGTGTATAAACAATCTTTTTTTACAGATCACTTTGTGTGCATTTTACGTGTAGTATTTTATATCTGTTATTGCATGTGTTAATGCATGTAAGTTGATATTCTTTTTTGTCTGTCTTCTGTTTTTTTACAGATGGGGTTTACAAGTATTTTTCATGTTGAAGAAGAATTTTGCATGTGAATTGTTATAGCGGTGAGAGTTGGGCGTATTTGTGTTTTCACATTCACTGTGCAGATTTTGCACACTAACTGTTAACCTCCTTGGCGGTAATACCGAGCTGAGCTCGGGGTATGCCGCCGGAGGTCGCCGCTCAGGCCCTGCTGGGCCGATTTCGGTTCTGATAAAAGCAGCACACGCAGCTAGCACTTTGCCAGCCGCGTGTGCTGCCAGATCGCCGCCGCTCCGCGGCGATCCGCCGCGTGCAGCGGCGGAAAAGGGTCCCCCCAGCCGCCCGAGCCCAGCGCAGCCGGAACAAACAGTTCCGGCCAGCGCTAGGGGCTGGATCGGGCGGCTCTGACGTCAGGACGTCGACTGACGTCCATGACGTCACTCCGCTCGTCGCCATGGCGACGAGGAAAGCGAACCAAGATAGGCCGCTCATTGCGGCCTATCTTGTTACTTTCGATTGCCGGAGGCGATCGAAAGTACGGATCAGGAGCGCCCTCTAGTGGGCTTTCATGCAGCCAACTTTCAGTTGGCTGCATGAAATATTTTTTTTTTATTAAAAAAAAACCACATTGCAGCCTCCCTGGCAAAATAAATAAACCGCCAGGGAGGTTAAAGAAAAGAAATCTGGAGAGGAATAGGGTGGCTATTGGGGAGGAGGAGGCCACAGTACAGGGTGGGCCATTTATATGGATACACTTTAATATGGCCATTTATATAGATACACCGTTTTATGTGAATGGTGAAGTTAACAAACAACCACCGCTATTGGTCTGACACTAACCCACATTGGATAGATCCCTCCAAGACTGTTGGAACAAAAAAATTAATGGTATGGTGTGGTTTATGGGGTGTATCCATAGATACGGTGTATCTATATAAATGGCCCACCCTGTAGTATACTTTAGTTTTGCAATGTGTAATATTTTATTTCTTCCATTGTATGTGTAAATGCATGTACGTTGTTTTCTCTTTTTCTGTTTTCTCTCTCTTCTGTTTTCTTACAGATGGCGATCGACAAGAATTTTTCATATTAAAGAAGAGTTTGGCATCGGGTTTGTTATAACATGTATTTGTTCGTTCTCCTTGCAACTTTATTACTCTGTTTGTCTGACTTTTTTTTTCTGTTTTTCAGTATAATATGTATGCATGTATAAACAATCTTTTTTTACAGATTGCTTTGTGTGCATTTTACATGTACTATTTTATATCTGTTATTGTATGTGTTATTGCATGTAAGTTGGTATTTTTTTTGTCTTTCTTCAGTTTTTTTACAGATGGGTTTTCAAGTATTTTTCATGTTGAAGAAGAATTTTGCATGTGAATTGTTATAGCAGTGACAGTTGGGTGTATTTGTGTTTTCACATTCACTGTGCAGATTTTGCACACTAACTGTTAAAGAAAAGAAATCTGGAGAGGAATAGGGTGGCTATTGGGGAGGAGGAGGCCACAGTACAGGGTGGGCCATTTATATGGATACACTTTAATATTGCCATTTATATAGATACACCGTTTTATGTGAATGATGAAGTTAACAAACAACCACCGCTAATTGTCTGACACTAACCCACATTGGATAGATCCCTCCAAGACTGTTGGAACAAAAAAATGATGGTATAGTGAGGTTTATGGGGTGTATCCATAGATACGGTGTATCTATATAAATGGCCCACCCTGTAGTATACTTTAGTTTTGCAATCTGTAATATTTTATTTCTTCCATTGTATGTGTAAATGCATGTACGTTGTTTTCTCTTTTTCTGTTTTCTCTCTCTTCTGTTTTCTTACAGATGGCGGTCGACAAGAATTTTTCATGTTGAAGAAGAGTTTGGCATCGGGTTTGTTATAACATGTATTTGTTCTTTCTCCTTGCAACTTTATCACTCTTTTTGTCTGACTTATAAACAATCTTTTTTTACAGATCACTTTGTGTGCATTTTACGTGTAGTATTTTATATCTGTTATTGTATGTGTTAATGCATGTAAGTTGGTATTTTTTTGTCTGTCTTCTGTTTTTTTACAGATGGGTTTTCAAGTATTTTTTATGTTGAAGAAGAATTTTGCATGTGAATTGTTATAGCAGTGACAGTTGGGTGTATTTGTGTTTTCACATTTACTGTGCAGATTTTGCACACTAACTGTTAAAGAAAAGAAATCTGGAGAGGAATAGGGTGGCTATTGAGGAGGAGGAGGCCACAGTACAGGGTGGGCCATTTATATGGATACACTTTAATATTGCCATTTATATAGATACACCGTTTTATGTGAATGGTAAAGTTAACAAACAACCACCGCTAATTGTCTGACACTAACCCACATTGGATAGATCCCTCCAAGACTGTTGGAACAAAAAAATGATGGTATAGTGAGGTTTACGGGGTGTATCCATAGATACGGTGTATCTATATAAATGGCCCACCCTGTAGTATACTTTAGTTTTGCAATCTGTAATGTTTTATTTCTTCCCTTGTATGTGTAAATGCATGTACGTTGTTTTCTCTTTTTCTGTTTTCTCTCTCTTATGTTTTCTTATTTTTTTTTTTCACTATTACATTTTATTAGCAAAATCAAGCTAATATACAGACATGTAGAACAATGTATAAAATATCTGAGAGGGTAAAATATACAAAATAGGCTAAAGCTTAACATTCTAGTATACTCATAGTCTAATACAACAAGGCAAAAAGGCAGAAAGACGCCAGTGGAACATTATGTCATCAAAATTTTCTGTTCACCTTGGAGCCATAACCGGACTTAGAGTATATAAAAAAAAACCTTGCTATGTTGAAAGCGATAAAATAATATGTGGTATTCTATTTGCCTATGCATATATACCTATACACACATATACACGTATATACACACACATATATATATATATATATATATATATATATATATATATATATATATACATATACATATATCTCCCATGTGCCATCACGCTAAATAGGGAGTAGGAAATAGAGAGGGAAAAGGAGAGAAAAGAAAGAAAGGAGAAGGGGTGAGAGACAGTACCAGAAAAGAGTGGAGAGTCATTAAGCTATCAGCTTCTTGTATTCATCTGAGTATTGAAACTCTGTCCACACCGACCAGGTAATAGCATATTGGTCTGACCGGTCTGTTGAAAGGAGGATCAATCTTTCCATAAGCTCAGTTGTATTAACCTTCTGTAACCATGCTTTAATTGATGGAGGGTTTTGGGACTTCCAGTGTAAGGGGATGAGGGCTCTTGCTGCATTTACTAGGTGTATCGTCAGGGATTTTTTGTAGCTTTTGATTGGGGTAGGTGTATCATGCAATAGAAAGAAACTTGGGCTAAAGACCAAGGTCGAGCAAGTAATCTTTTCTATTAATTTATGGACGGATTCCCAAAAGTTGACCAAGGAGGGGCAGGACCAAAACATATGTAGTATATCTGCATTTTGGTTACCACATCTCCAGCACAAATCTGAAACAGATGGAAAGATCTTGTGTAGGAGACTGGGGGTCCTGTACCACCTGGTCAAAATCTTGTATCCCGTCTCCTGTGTTGAGACATTTAGGGATCCTTTGTGGTTGAAGGTAAGGATATTTTGCCATTGTTCCTTGCTAAGAGTAAGACCTAGGTCCCTTTCCCACTTCCCTTGAAAGCTCAACCGCTCAGGACAGGATGACATCAGCAAAATTTGGTATATTTGTGAGATCAGATGATCATGTGGGGCTGGGGATAAAATCAAGTTTTCAAAGGGTGTTAGGGATTTTGTCCAATCAAACCTACCCTTTAGAGAATTAATATATGAGCGAATGTGGAAAAACTGCCAAAAGGTAAGTTTTTTATCTGTCCTAAGGGTTTGCATTTCAGCCATGTTTTTCACCTGTCCGTTTACTATGAAATCTAGAACCCTCGGGCAGCTGTCTTTCGGCCATTTCTGCAAAAATGTTATATCCGCTGCTGACAGAAAATTCGGGTTATCTAGGAGTGGAGTGAGTTTGCTGGGGAAGGCTGACAACCCGAGTGCTGGGATATATTTCCGCATGCTTTTAATTGAAGTAGAAAGCAAAGGATTGTTCCAGGATTTAACCATCTGGCTCGGGGTATCAGCCCACCCCAGAGTGGGGGCCGAACAGTTAGCAGTTTCCTGTTCAATGAGAACCCATTTTTTGGGGGTCGTAGCGTTTGCCCACTCCACTACTCTTGACAGTATGGAAGCGAGATGGTACTTGAACAGATCTGGAGTACTCATTCCCCCTGAGTCTTTAGGGAGAGATAAGGTAGTGCGTCTAATGCGGGGTGGTTTGTGGCCCCAAATGAATCTATCAATGTGGGTTTGTAGCGTACGTAAAAAGGAAGCGGGAAGCGTAATTGGTAGACACTGGCTGATGTATAAGAATCGGGGTAATATATTCATCTTGACTGATGCCATCCTGCCAAACCAAGACAAGTGAGGCTTCTGGCCCCAAGACAGGAGATCTGCCTTAAGGACCTCACCAATTCGTGTAAAATTTGCTTCAAATAATTTGTGGAGGTCATTTGTGATCTCTATCCCCAAATATCGCAATGATTTCTCGGCCCAGAGAAAGGCAAATGAGGAGCGGCATTTTTTAACTATCTCAGTATCTAAGGATACATTGAGGGCTTGGGATTTGTTAAAATTTATGCGTAAGTTGGATATTGCTCCAAATTCTTCAAATCTCTTGATCAAACGAGGCGGGGAGATAAGCGGGTCTTTAAGATAGAACAGTAAATCATCCGCAAAAGCTGCTACAACGTGGTAAGTATTACCAATCCACAACCCATTAATTGTCTTATCCTCTCTGATTGCATTCAGGAAGGGCTCCAGGGTGAGTATGTAAATCAGAGGGGAGAGGGGGCACCCCTGTTTAGTGCCATTGGTAATCGTGAGTGGAGCGGATAGCACCCCATTTGCCTTCACTCTAGCCGAGGGGTTTGAGTACAAAAGTCCAATCCAGCCCTCCATTGCCGAACCGATGTTGAGGCGTGACAGGGTGGCATGAATATAATCCCATGCCACCCTGTCAAAGGCCTTCTCAGCGTCTGTGGACAATATGAAGGTCCCTTTAACTGATTTTTTAGCATGTGAGATAACATCTATTGTCCTCATGACATTATCTTTAGATTCTCGACCTGGGACAAAGCCCGCTTGGTCCAGGTTAATGTGTTTAGGAATGTGTGGTAGTAATCTATTCGCCAAGATCTTTGCTAAGAGCTTGGCGTCCAGATTTAAGAGTGAGATCGGGCGATAATTAGAGCAACTTTGTATGTCTTTACCTTGTTTGGGAATCACGGCAATATGAGCTTCCAGAAATTGTCTGGACGGATGTATACCCGGCGAGAGTGTGTTAAAGGCTGCAACGAAAGCAGGGGCGAGGATGCTACTAAAGGATTTATAGTATCGGGAGGTGAACCCGTCCGGCCCAGGCGCCTTCCCTGGTTTAAGGGCTTTAACCGCAGTCAGGAATTCATCAGTCGATAGTGGCGCTTCTAGATCTTCTCTGTCTGAGTTTGTTAGTTCTAGAGGCTTGGAGTATTTAGCAAGAAACTCTGAGATTAAGTTTTGCCTTCTGGTTTGTTGGGTTGGATCAGGTTCTCCACAGCGCAAGTTATATAGCGAGTTGTAATATAAACGAAACTCCTCAACTATCTCATCAGATCTTACCAGCTTGCGCTGTTGTTTGTTGATCACTGATGGAATTTGGGAAGATATCTGTTGCTTTCTTAAAGCTCTCGCCAGGTATTTTCCTGATTTATTGCCGGATTCGTAAAATATGCGTCTACCATTCATAATCTTTCTCCTAGCTTCAGAGAACAATAGATGGTGGAGTTTGGTCCTAGCAGAGTTCAATTCGTCGAGGGTCTGAACGGCTAGTGACCTTTTGTGTAGGGACTCTAGTCTCGTTACCTCAGATGTTAACTGAAGGATGCCCTCCTCCCTTTCCCTTTTTAGCTTTGCGCCTAATCTAATTAGGTTTCCCCTCACCACGGCCTTATGGGCCTCCCAAACCGTAAGGGCTGAAACCTCAGGACCCGAGTTGGCGGACAAGTAGTCAGAAAGTATATTAGAGATTGATTCTTTTCTACCGCTATCAGAGAGCAGATTTGGGTTCAGCCTCCAGCACCAAGTTTTGGATGCTTTGTTAGGGAAGCGGAGATGAAGAAATACTGGGGCATGGTCTGAGATAATTTTTGTGCCAATGGAGGCGTCAGATATCATTGGTAGGTCTCTCTGAGACAGAAAGAGGTAGTCAATTCTGGTATGTTTATTATGTAAAGGAGAGAAGAAGGTGAAATCTTTCTCCGTAGGATGTGAGATCCGCCACGTGTCCTGAAGGGTCAGCCCCTGTAAGCTAGTCTTAATTGCATTCAAGGCTCTATATGGGATGGAGGATGAGCCATTAGAGCAATCTAGAAGGGGGTTGAGTGGGACATTCAGGTCTCCACCCAGGATCAAAATACCTCCATAGAAGGTTAAAAGTTCTGAAAGCACTGACTTCATAAACGTGGGTTGGTGTTGGTTAGGGGCATATAATGCCACGAAGGTGAACTGTCTTTCTCCAATCATACCTTTAACAAATAGATATCTACCCTCTGGATCCTGTCTGACATCCTGCATTACAAACGGGATACGCTTGTGAATGAGGATAGAAACTCCTTTAGTTTTGGTAGTAGGAGAAGTGGAGTGGAATGCTATAGGGAAGGCAGCGTGAAATTTTTTAGGAATATGTTGTGGTCTCAGATGGGTCTCCTGAAGGAGAGCAACATCTACTTTTTCTTTTTTTAAGTGGTCAAACACCACCGTCCTTTTTTCAGGTGTGTTGATCCCATTTACATTAATGGAGGCAAGCTTCAAGTATTCCCACCCTGAATTCTGGTTTTCATCATGTGATTGCCTTGCCATGTCTGGTAGACGTCTAGGAGTGACAGACAGGATCCAGTGGGGGCCGACTGGATATGTTCTAGGACAGTAGAGATTAGGAAGAATATGGGAAAGAAGAGGAAATATGAGAAGTGTAAAGATCGTCTGGCACATGGGAGAATTTGAGTATTTTACTGGCAGAAACAGTTAAACTAAAAATAAACCCGCTCAGGAACGACTTGGGGGGTCGCTCCTGGACTTCAGTGGGAGATCAAAAGGTCAGTGTGCAATCAATACACACTGGGCGGGAGGGTGGTACTTGACAATCTATAAACAGACAAGTAGCAATTTAACCATGTAACCCGCATAACCCGTCCAATTAAACAAAAGAGGTGGAGGTAATCGTTAGGCCCCAGTAGTATTAATGCAAAAGCACCACAACCTGTACGTATTAGCTATAGTTATCATGATAATAGCCGAGTATAATTTCTAACTTTAGCTAAACATATTACTGAGTTACCGGCAATAAATCTAACATATAACATAATAATCAAGTATTTAAATACAGGTAAGGAGCGTTCCGCGCAGACCTGGGTAAGATGGGGAACTGTGAAAGTACTGAGTAGTAGACAGAAGAGTCATTATCAAAACTTTTTGCAGAGAGCAAACTTATGTGAACACCTAATACCAACCCAGGTGATAAACACGAGACCTCAGAGGGACCGTGCAGGACAAAAGTCTATGCTGGCCCAGAAAAGTTCAGTCCCCATCAGATTGGTCCTGACTCAGCTCCCCGGCTTGGGTTTGTTCTGGCCTGGAATCCTCGTCCTGGCCTGCTTGGGAGTGTGTCATCTCGGAGTTGTAGTTCTGGGCGGTGGTAATAGTATCCAGTCCCGGAATCAGGCAAATGCCCTCCCATGGAGGGATCTTTAGAGTAGGTAGGCCTAGATCTGCACAGAACTCTCCCAGCTCAGCCGAGTTGCGGAGTAAGAACATCTTGCCATTGGTAAAGTCTGACAACGCAAACGGGAATCTCCAGCGGTAAGTTAGGCCTTTATCTTTCAAAGCTTTCAGCAGTGGTTGTAGAGAACGCCTTTTAGACAGAGTGATAGGAGACAAGTCCTGGTATAAATGAATAGGGTGATCATTAAACAGAATCTCCTCCTGGTTTCTGGAGGCCAGCATAATTTCCTCCTTAAGAGGGAAGGACTCCAGGCAGCAGATAATGTCTCTTGGTTTTTCTGAGTCAATATTACGCGGTTTCAGGGCTCTGTGAGCTCTGACGTAGTTTATCTCAGTTTCAGGAGGCCTTTCAAGCAGGTCATTAAAGATGGCCGACAGCGCTTTTTTAATATTCTCTGCCGTCACCGATTCCGGCACTCCTCTCACCCTAATGTTGTTTCTTCTACCTCTGTTATCGAGGTCTTCGAGATGTGTAGAGTGGGCTGCTAACAAAGTATTATGTGAGACCACTGTCTGGTGGAGCACGGAGATCTGCGCATCTCTTTTAGTGCCCGCGGCTTCTAATGCGTTCATGCGGCCCCCTATGGCGGCCACCTCTGCGCGTACTCCTGCAATGGCGGCGTGCAGCGAGGTTTTAATATCCTCTGCCATCGCCCGTATGTCAGCAAGGGTAGAAGGTCGTTCACCCACCTTTGAGCTATGAGGAGGAGAGGCCTCTGGAGGAGTGGAGGAAGAAGAGGAAGCAGCTTTAGTGTCTTTCCCGGCGCCATCTTGGCCGGCTGGGTAGCGTGTCTCTGAGTTCTGAAGATCTCCGGAACGGTTCTCCCCTGTTGTGATAGAGGGAGTTTCAGGTCTGTGAGGGTGCTTTGGGAGCTTCTGGTGCTTCTCATATCAGTTGGGGGCCAAAACGAAGCTTAAAAATGCAGGTTTAGACGGGTTCTGCGCAGGAGCTCTGGTTCAGGCAGCCATCTCCTTACGGCGTCAAGCCACGCCGCCTTATGTTTTCTTACAGATGGCGGCCGACAAGAATTTTTTATGTTGAAGAAGAGTTTGGCATCGGGTTTGTTATAACATGTATTTGTTCTTTCTCCTTGCAACTTTATTACTCTTTTTGTCTGACTTATAAACAATCTTTTTTTACAGATCACTTTGTGTGCATTTTACGTGTAGTATTTTATATCTGTTATTGTATGTGTTAATGCATGTAAGTTGGTATTTTTTTGTCTGTCTTCTGTTTTTTTACAGATGGGTTTTCAAGTATTTTTTATGTTGAAGAAGAATTTTTCATGTGAATTGTTATAGCAGTGACAGTTGGGTGTATTTGTGTTTTCACATTCACTGTGCAGATTTTGCACACTAACTGTTAAAGAAAAGAAATCTGGAGAGGAATAGGGTGGCTATTGGGGAGGAGGAGGCCACAGTACAGGGTGGGCCATTTATATGGATACACTTTAATATTGCCATTTATATAGATACACCGTTTTATATGAATGGTAAAGTTAACAAACAACCACCGCTAATTGTCTGACACTAACCCACATTGGATAGATCCCTCCAAGACTGTTGGAACAAAAAAATGATGGTATAGTGAGGTTTACGGGGTGTATCCATAGATACGGTGTATCTATATAAATGGCCCACCCTGTAGTATACTTTAGTTTTGCAATCTGTAATATTTTATTTCTTCCATTGTATGTGTAAATGCATGTACGTTGTTTTCTCTTTTTCTGTTTTCTCTCTCTTCTCTTTTTCGGTTTTGTCTCTCTTCTGTTTTCTTACAGATGGCGGTCGACAAGAATTTTTCATGTTGAAGAAGAGTTTGGCATCGGGTTTGTTATAACATGTATTTGTTCTTTCTCCTTGCAACTTTATTACTCTTTTTGTCTGACTTATAAACAATCTTTTTTTACAGATCACTTTGTGTGCATTTTACGTGTAGTATTTTATATCTGTTATTGTATGTGTTAATGCATGTAAGTTGGTATTTTTTTGTCTGTCTTCTGTTTTTTTACAGATGGGTTTTCAAGTATTTTTCATGTTGAAGAAGAATTTTGCATGTGAATTGTTATAGCAGTGACAGTTGGGTGTATTTGTGTTTTCACATTCACTGTGCAGATTTTGCACACTAACTGTTAAAGAAAAGAAATCTGGAGAGGAATAGGGTGGCTATTGGGGAGGAGGAGGCCACAGTACAGGGTGGGCCATTTATATGGATACACTTTAATATTGCCATTTATATAGATACACCGTTTTATGTGAATGGTGAAGTTAACAAACAACCACCGCTAATTGTCTGACACTAACCCACATTGGATAGATCCCTCCAAGACTGTTGGAACAAAAAAATGATGGTATAGTGAGGTTTATGGGGTGTATCCATAGATATGGTGTATCTATATAAATGGCCCACCCTGTAGTATACTTTAGTTTTGCAATCTGTAATATTTTATTTCTTCCATTGCATGTGTAAATGCATGTACGTTGTTTTCTCTTTTTCTGTTTTCTCTCTTCTGTTTTCTTACAGATGGCGGTCGACAAGAATTTTTCATGTTGAAGAAGAGTTTGGCATCGGGTTTGTTATAACATGTATTTGTTCTTTCTCCTTGCAACTTTATTACTCTTTTTGTCTGACTTTTTTTCCTTTTTTCCAGTATAATATGTATGCATGTATAAACAATCTTTTTTTACAGATCACTTGGTGTGCATTTTACGTGTAGTATTTTATATCTGTTATTGTATGTGTTAATGCATGTAAGTTGGTAATTTTTTGTCTGTCTTCTGTTTTTTTACAGATGGGGTTTACAAGTATTTTTCATGTTGAAGAAGAATTTTGCATGTGAATTGTTAGGGTGGTGACAGTTGGGCGTATTTGTGTCTTCACATTCACTGTGCAGATTTTGCACACTAACTGTTAAAGAAAATAAATCTGGAGAGAAATAGGGTGGCTATTGGGGAGGAGGAGGCCACAGTACAGGGTGGGCCATTTATATGGATACACTTTAGTATGGCCATTTATATAGATACACCGTTTTATGTGAATGGTGAAGTAAACAAACAACCACTGGCACTGGTCTGAAACTAACCCACATTGGATCGATCCCTCCAAGACTGTTGGAACAAGAAAATTGATAGTATGGTGTGGTTTATGGGGTGTATCCATAGATACGGTGTCTCCATACAAATGGCCCACCCTGTAGTATCCTTTAGATTTGCAATGTGTATTATTTTATTTCTTCCATTGTATGTGTAAATGCATGTATGTTGTTTTCTCTTTTTCTGTTGTGTCTCTCTTCTGTTTTCTTACAGATGGCGGTCGACAAGAATTTTTCATATTAAAGAAAAGTTTGGCATCGGGTTTGTTATAACATGTATTTGTTCTTTCTCCTTGCAACTTTATTACTCTGTTTGTCTGACTTTTTTTTTCTCTTTTCCAGTATAATATGTATGCATGTATAAACAATCTTTTTTTTACAGATTGCTTTGTGTGCAGTTTACATGTACTATTTTATATCTGTTATTGTATGTGTTAATGCATGTAAGTTGGTATTTTTTTTGTCTGTCTTCTGTTTTTTTACAGATGGGTTTTCAAGTATTTTTCATGTTGAAGAAGAATTTTGCATGTGAATTGTTATAGCAGTGACAGTTGGGTGTATTTGTGTTTTCACATTCACTGTGCAGATTTTGCACACTAACTGTTAAAGAAAAGAAATCTGGAGAGAAATAGGGTGGCTATTGGGGAGGAGGAGGCCACAGTACAGGGTGGGCCATTTATATGGATACACTTTAATATGGCCATTTATATAGATACACCGTTTTATGTGAATGGTGAAGTAAACAAACAACCACCGGCATTGGTCTGACACTAATCCACATTGGATCGATCCCTCCAAGACTGTTGGAACAAAAAATTTGATAGTATGGTGTGGTTTATGGGGTGTATCCATAGATATGGTGTATCCATACAAATGGCCTCCCTGTAGTATCCTTTAGATTTTCTTCCATTGTATGTGTAAATGCATGTATGTTGTTTTCTCTTTTTCTGTTTTGTCTCTCTTCTGTTTTCTTACAGATGGCGGTCGACAAGAATTTTTCATGTTGAAAAAAAGTTTGGCATCGGGTTTGTTATAACATGTATTTGTTTTTTCTCCTTGCAACTTTATTACTCTTTTTGTGTGACTTTTTTTCTTTTCCAGTATAATATGTATGCATATATAAACAATCTTTTTTTACAGATCACTTTGTGTGCATTTTACGTGCAGTATTTTATATCTGTTACTGTATGTGTTAATGCATGTAAGTTTGTATTTTTTTTATCTGTCTTCTGTTTTTTTACAGATGGGGTTTACAAGTATTTTTCATGTTGAAGAAGAATTTTGCATGTGAATTGTTATGGCGGTGACAGATGGGCGTATTTGTGTCTTCACTGTGCAGATTTTGCACACTAACTGTTAAAGAAAAGAAATCTGGAGAGGAATAGGGTGGCTATTGGGGAGGAGGAGGCCTCAGTACAGGGTGGGCCATTTATATGGATACACTTTAATATGGCTATTTATATAGATACACCGTTTTATGTGAATGGTGAAGTAAACAAACAACCACCGCTATTGGTCTGACACTAACCCACACTGGATAGTTCCCTCCAAGACTGTTGGAACAAAAAAATTGATAGTATGGTGTGGTTTATGGGGTGTATCCATAGATACGGTGTATCCATATAAATGGCCCACCCTGTAGTATCCTTTCCTTTTGCAATGTGAAATATTTTATTTCTTCCATTGTATGTGTAAATGGATGTACGTTGTTTTCTCTTTTTCTGTTTTCTCTCTCTTCTGTTTTCTTACAGATGGCAGTCGACAAGAATTTTTCATGCTGAAGAAGAGTTTGGCATCAGGTTTGTTATGACATGTATTTGTTCTTTCTCCTTGCAACTTTATTACTCTTTTTGTCTGACTTTTTTTCCTCTTTTCCAGTATAATATGTATGCATGTATAAACAATCTTTTATTACAGATCACTTTGTGTGCATTTTACGCGTACTATTTTATAACTGTTATTGTATGTGTTAATGCATGTAAGTTGGTATTTTTTTTGTCTGTCTTTTGTTTTTTTACAGATGGGGTTTTCAAGTATTTCTCATGTTGATGAGTTGATTAGTATGGCCATTTATATAGATACACCGTTTTATGTGAATGATGAAGTAAACAAACAACCACAGGCATTGGTCTGACACTAACCCACATTGGATCGATCCCTCCAAGACTGTTGGAACAAGAAAATTGATAGTATGGTGTGGTTTATGGGGTGTATCCATAGATACGGTGTCTCCATACAAATGGCCCACCCTGTAGTATCCTTTAGATTTGCAATGTGTATTATTTTATTTCTTCCATTGTATGTGTAAATGCATGTATGTTGTTTTCTCTTTTTCTGTTTTGTCTCTCTTCTGTTTTCTTACAGATGGCGGTCGACAAGAATTTTTCATGTTGAAGAAGAGTTTGGCATCGGGTTTGTTATAACATGTATTTGTTCTTTCTCCTTGCAACTTTATTACTCTTTTTGTCTGACTTTTTTTCCTTTTTTCCAGTATAATATGTATGCATGTATAAACAATCTTTTTTTACAGATCACTTTGTGTGCATTTTACGTGTAGTATTTTATATCTGTTATTGCATGTGTTAATGCATGTAAGTTGATATTCTTTTTTGTCTGTCTTCTGTTTTTTTACAGATGTGGTTTACAAGTATTTTTCATGTTGAAGAAGAATTTTGCATGTGAATTGTTATAGCGGTGAGAGTTGGGCGTATTTGTGTTTTCACATTCACTGTGCAGATTTTGCACACTAACTGTTAAAGAAAAGAAATCTGGAGAGGAATAGGGTGGCTATTGGGGAGGAGGAGGCCACAGTACAGGGTGGGCCATTTATATGGATACACTTTAATTTGGCCATTTATATAGATACACCGTTTTATGTGAATGGTGAAGTTAACAAACAACCACCGCTATTGGTCTGACACTAACCCACATTGGATAGATCCCTCCAAGACTGTTGGAACAAAAATTTAATGGTATGGTGTGGTTTATGGGGTGTTATCCATAGATACGGTGTATCTATATAAATGGCCCACCCTGTAGTATACTTTAGTTTTGCAATGTGTAATATTTTATTTCTTCCACTGTATGTGTAAATGCATGTACGTTGTTTTCTCTTTTTCTGTTTTCTCTCTCTTCTGTTTTCTTACAGATGGCGGTCGACAAGAATTTTTAATGTTGAAGAAGAGTTTGGCATCGGGTTTGTTATAACATGTATTTGTTCTTTCTCATTGCAACTTTATTACTCTTTTTGTCTGACTTATTTTCCTTTTTTTCCAGTATAATATGTATGCATGTATAAACAATCTTTTTTTACAGATCACTTTGTGTGCATTTTACGTGTAGTATTTTATATCTGTTATTGCATGTGTTAATGCATGCAAGTTGATATTCTTTTTTGTCTGTCTTCTGTTTTTTTACAGATGGGGTTTACAAGTATTTTTCATGTTGAAGAAGAATTTTGCATGTGAATTGTTATAGCGGTAAGAGTTGGGCGTATTTGTGTTTTCACATTCACTGTGCAGATTTTGCACACTAACTGTTAACCTCCTTGGCGATAATACCGAGCTGAGCTCGGGGTATGCCGCCGGAGGTCGCCGCTCAGGCCCTGCTGGGCCGATTTCGGTTCTGATAAAAGCAGCACACGCAGCTGGCACTTTGCCAGCCGCGTGTGCTGCCAGATCGCCGCCGCTCTGCGGCGATACGCCGCGTGCAGCAGCGAAAGAGGATCCCCCCAGCCGCCCGAGCCCAGCGCAGCCGGAACAAACAGTTCCGGCCAGCGCTAGGGGCTGGATCGGGCGGCTCTGACGTCAGGACGTCGACTGACGTCCATGACGTCACTCCGCTCGTCGCCATGGTGACGAGGAAAGCGAAACAAGATAGGCCGCTCATTGCGGCCTATCTTGTTACTTTCGATTGCCGGAGGCGATCGAAAGTACGGATCAGGAGCGCCCTCTAGTGGGCTTTCATGCAGCCAACTTTCAGTTGGCTGCATGAAATATTTTTTTTTTATTAAAAAAAAACCACATTGCAGCCTCCCTGGCAAAATAAATAAACCGCCAGGGAGGTTAAAGAAAAGAAATCTGGAGAGGAATAGGGTGGCTATTGGGGAGGAGGAGGCCACAGTACAGGGTGGGCCATTTATATGGATACACTTTAATATGGCCATTTATATAGATACACCGTTTTATGTGAATGGTGAAGTAAACAAACAACCACCGGCATTGGTCTGACACTAATCCACATTGGATCGATCCCTCCAAGACTGTTGGAACAAAAAATTTGATAGTATGGTGTGGTTTATGGGGTGTATCCATAGATATGGTGTATCCATACAAATGGCCTCCCTGTAGTATCCTTTAGATTTTCTTCCATTGTATGTGTAAATGCATGTATGTTGTTTTCTCTTTTTCTGTTTTGTCTCTCTTCTGTTTTCTTACAGATGGCGGTCGACAAGAATTTTTCATGTTGAAAAAAAGTTTGGCATCGGGTTTGTTATAACATGTATTTGTTTTTTCTCCTTGCAACTTTATTACTCTTTTTGTGTGACTTTTTTTCTTTTCCAGTATAATATGTATGCATATATAAACAATCTTTTTTTACAGATCACTTTGTGTGCATTTTACGTGCAGTATTTTATATCTGTTACTGTATGTGTTAATGCATGTAAGTTTGTATTTTTTTGATCTGTCTTCTGTTTTTTTACAGATGGGGTTTACAAGTATTTTTCATGTTGAAGAAGAATTTTGCATGTGAATTGTTATGGCGGTGACAGATGGGCGTATTTGTGTCTTCACTGTGCAGATTTTGCACACTAACTGTTAAAGAAAAGAAATCTGGAGAGGAATAGGGTGGCTATTGGGGAGGAGGAGGCCTCAGTACAGGATGGGCCATTTATATGGATACACTTTAGAAAGGCTATTTATATAGATACACCGTTTTATGTGAATGGTGAAGTAAACAAACAACCACCGCTATTGGTCTGACACTAACCCACACTGGATAGTTCCCTCCAAGACTGTTGGAACAAAAAAATTGATAGTATGGTGTGGTTTATGGGGTGTATCCATAGATACGGTGTATCCATATAAATGGCCCACCCTGTAGTATCCTTTCCTTTTGCAATGTGAAATATTTTATTTCTTCCATTGTATGTGTAAATGGATGTACGTTGTTTTCTCTTTTTCTGTTTTCTCTCTCTTCTGTTTTCTTACAGATGGCAGTCGACAAGAATTTTTCATGCTGAAGAAGAGTTTGGCATCAGGTTTGTTATGACATGTATTTGTTCTTTCTCCTTGCAACTTTATTACTCTTTTTGTCTGACTTTTTTTCCTCTTTTCCAGTATAATATGTATGCATGTATAAACAATCTTTTATTACAGATCACTTTGTGTGCATTTTACGCGTACTATTTTATAACTGTTATTGTATGTGTTAATGCATGTAAGTTGGTATTTTTTTTTGTCTGTCTTTTGTTTTTTTACAGATGGGGTTTTCAAGTATTTCTCATGTTGATGAGTTGATTAGTATGGCCATTTATATAGATACACCGTTTTATGTGAATGATGAAGTAAACAAACAACCACAGGCATTGGTCTGACACTAACCCACATTGGATCGATCCCTCCAAGACTGTTGGAACAAGAAAATTGATAGTATGGTGTGGTTTATGGGGTGTATCCATAGATACGGTGTCTCCATACAAATGGCCCACCCTGTAGTATCCTTTAGATTTGCAATGTGTATTATTTTATTTCTTCCATTGTATGTGTAAATGCATGTATGTTGTTTTCTCTTTTTCTGTTTTGTCTCTCTTCTGTTTTCTTACAGATGGCGGTCGACAAGAATTTCTCATGTTGAAGAAGAGTTTGGCATCGGGTTTGTTATAACATGTATTTGTTCTTTCTCCTTGCAACTTTATTACTCTTTTTGTCGGACTTTTTTTCCTTTTTTCCAGTATAATATGTATGCATGTATAAACAATCTTTTTTTACAGATCACTTTGTGTGCATTTTACGTGTAGTATTTTATATCTGTTATTGCATGTGTTAATGCATGTAAGTTGGTATTCTTTTTTGTCTGTCTTCTGTTTTTTTACAGATGTGGTTTACAAGTATTTTTCATGTTGAAGAAGAATTTTGCATGTGAATTGTTATAGCGGTGAGAGTTGGGCGTATTTGTGTTTTCACATTCACTGTGCAGATTTTGCACACTAACTGTTAAAGAAAAGAAATCTGGAGAGGAATAGGGTGGCTATTGGGGAGGAGGAGGCCACAGTACAGGGTGGGCCATTTATATGGATACACTTTAATATGGCCATTTATATAGATACACCGTTTTATGTGAATGGTGAAGTAAACAAACAACCACCGGCATTGGTCTGACACTAATCCACATTGGATCGATCCCTCCAAGACTGTTGGAACAAAAAATTTGATAGTATGGTGTGGTTTATGGGGTGTATCCATAGATATGGTGTATCCATACAAATGGCCTCCCTGTAGTATCCTTTAGATTTTCTTCCATTGTATGTGTAAATGCATGTATGTTGTTTTCTCTTTTTCTGTTTTGTCTCTCTTCTGTTTTCTTACAGATGGCGGTCGACAAGAATTTTTCATGTTGAAAAAAAGTTTGGCATCGGGTTTGTTATAACATGTATTTGTTTTTTCTCCTTGCAACTTTATTACTCTTTTTGTGTGACTTTTTTTCTTTTCCAGTATAATATGTATGCATATATAAACAATCTTTTTTTACAGATCACTTTGTGTGCATTTTACGTGCAGTATTTTATATCTGTTACTGTATGTGTTAATGCATGTAAGTTTGTATTTTTTTGATCTGTCTTCTGTTTTTTTACAGATGGGGTTTACAAGTATTTTTCATGTTGAAGAAGAATTTTGCATGTGAATTGTTATGGCGGTGACAGATGGGCGTATTTGTGTCTTCACTGTGCAGATTTTGCACACTAACTGTTAAAGAAAAGAAATCTGGAGAGGAATAGGGTGGCTATTGGGGAGGAGGAGGCCTCAGTACAGGATGGGCCATTTATATGGATACACTTTAGAAAGGCTATTTATATAGATACACCGTTTTATGTGAATGGTGAAGTAAACAAACAACCACCGCTATTGGTCTGACACTAACCCACACTGGATAGTTCCCTCCAAGACTGTTGGAACAAAAAAATTGATAGTATGGTGTGGTTTATGGGGTGTATCCATAGATACGGTGTATCCATATAAATGGCCCACCCTGTAGTATCCTTTCCTTTTGCAATGTGAAATATTTTATTTCTTCCATTGTATGTGTAAATGGATGTACGTTGTTTTCTCTTTTTCTGTTTTCTCTCTCTTCTGTTTTCTTACAGATGGCAGTCGACAAGAATTTTTCATGCTGAAGAAGAGTTTGGCATCAGGTTTGTTATGACATGTATTTGTTCTTTCTCCTTGCAACTTTATTACTCTTTTTGTCTGACTTTTTTTCCTCTTTTCCAGTATAATATGTATGCATGTATAAACAATCTTTTATTACAGATCACTTTGTGTGCATTTTACGCGTACTATTTTATAACTGTTATTGTATGTGTTAATGCATGTAAGTTGGTATTTTTTTTTGTCTGTCTTTTGTTTTTTTACAGATGGGGTTTTCAAGTATTTCTCATGTTGATGAGTTGATTAGTATGGCCATTTATATAGATACACCGTTTTATGTGAATGATGAAGTAAACAAACAACCACAGGCATTGGTCTGACACTAACCCACATTGGATCGATCCCTCCAAGACTGTTGGAACAAGAAAATTGATAGTATGGTGTGGTTTATGGGGTGTATCCATAGATACGGTGTCTCCATACAAATGGCCCACCCTGTAGTATCCTTTAGATTTGCAATGTGTATTATTTTATTTCTTCCATTGTATGTGTAAATGCATGTATGTTGTTTTCTCTTTTTCTGTTTTGTCTCTCTTCTGTTTTCTTACAGATGGCGGTCGACAAGAATTTCTCATGTTGAAGAAGAGTTTGGCATCGGGTTTGTTATAACATGTATTTGTTCTTTCTCCTTGCAACTTTATTACTCTTTTTGTCGGACTTTTTTTCCTTTTTTCCAGTATAATATGTATGCATGTATAAACAATCTTTTTTTACAGATCACTTTGTGTGCATTTTACGTGTAGTATTTTATATCTGTTATTGCATGTGTTAATGCATGTAAGTTGGTATTCTTTTTTGTCTGTCTTCTGTTTTTTTACAGATGTGGTTTACAAGTATTTTTCATGTTGAAGAAGAATTTTGCATGTGAATTGTTATAGCGGTGAGAGTTGGGCGTATTTGTGTTTTCACATTCACTGTGCAGATTTTGCACACTAACTGTTAAAGAAAAGAAATCTGGAGAGGAATAGGGTGGCTATTGGGGAGGAGGAGGCCACAGTACAGGGTGGGCCATTTATATGGATACACTTTAATATGGCCATTTATATAGATACACCGTTTTATGTGAATGGTGAAGTTAACAAACAACCACCGCTATTGGTCTGACACTAACCCACATTGGATAGATCCCTCCAAGACTGTTGGAACAAAAATTTAATGGTATGGTGTGGTTTATGGGGTGTTATCCATAGATACGGTGTATCTATATAAATGGCCCACCCTGTAGTATACTTTAGTTTTGCAATGTGTAATATTTTATTTCTTCCACTGTATGTGTAAATGCATGTACGTTGTTTTCTCTTTTTCTGTTTTCTCTCTCTTCTGTTTTCTTACAGATGGCGGTCGACAAGAATTTTTAATGTTGAAGAAGAGTTTGGCATCGGGTTTGTTATAACATGTATTTGTTCTTTCTCATTGCAACTTTATTACTCTTTTTGTCTGACTTTTTTTCCTTTTTTTCCAGTATAATATGTATGCATGTATAAACAATCTTTTTTTACAGATCACTTTGTGTGCATTTTACGTGTAGTATTTTATATCTGTTATTGCATGTGTTAATGCATGCAAGTTGATATTCTTTTTTGTCTGTCTTCTGTTTTTTTACAGATGGGGTTTACAAGTATTTTTCATGTTGAAGAAGAATTTTGCATGTGAATTGTTATAGCGGTAAGAGTTGGGCGTATTTGTGTTTTCACATTCACTGTGCAGATTTTGCACACTAACTGTTAACCTCCTTGGCGGTAATACCGAGCTGAGCTCGGGGTATGCCGCCGGAGGTCGCCGCTCAGGCCCTGCTGGGCCGATTTCGGTTCTGATAAAAGCAGCACACGCAGCTGGCACTTTGCCAGCCGCGTGTGCTGCCAGATCGCCGCCGCTCCGCGGCGATACGCCGCGTGCAGCAGCGAAAGAGGATCCCCCCAGCCGCCCGAGCCCAGCGCAGCCGGAACAAACAGTTCCGGCCAGCGCTAGGGGCTGGATCGGGCGGCTCTGACGTCAGGACGTCGACTGACGTCCATGACGTCACTCCGCTCGTCGCCATGGCGACGAGGAAAGCGAAACAAGATAGGCCGCTCATTGCGGCCTATCTTGTTACTTTCGATTGCCGGAGGCGATCGAAAGTACGGATCAGGAGCGCCCTCTAGTGGGCTTTCATGCAGCCAACTTTCAGTTGGCTGCATGAAATATTTTTTTTTTATTAAAAAAAAACCACATTGCAGCCTCCCTGGCAAAATAAATAAACCGCCAGGGAGGTTAAAGAAAAGAAATCTGGAGAGGAATAGGGTGGCTATTGGGGAGGAGGAGGCCACAGTACAGGGTGGGCCATTTATATGGATACACTTTAATATGGCCATTTATATAGATACACCTTTTATGTAAATGGTGAAGTTAACAAACAACCACCGCTATTGGTCTGACACTAACCCACATTGGACAGATCCCTCCAAGACTGTTGGAACAAAAAAATTAATGGTATTGTGTGGTTTATGGGGTGTATCCATAGATACGGTGTATCTATATAAATGGCCCACCCTGTAGTATACTTTAGTTTTGCAATGTGTAATATTTTATTTCTTCCATTGTATGTGTAAATGCATGTACGTTGTTTTCTCTTTTTCTGTTTTCTCTCTCTTCTGTTTTCTTACAGATGGCGATCGACAAGAATTTTTCATATTAAAGAAGAGTTTGGCATCGGGTTTGTTATAACATGTATTTGTTCGTTCTCCTTGCAACTTTATTACTCTGTTTGTCTGACTTTTTTTTTCTGTTTTTCAGTATAATATGTATGCATGTATAAACAATCTTTTTTTACAGATTGCTTTGTGTGCATTTTACATGTACTATTTTATATCTGTTATTGTATGTGTTAATGCATGTAAGTTGGTATTTTTTTTGTCTTGCTTCAGTTTTTTTGCAGATGGGTTTTCAAGTATTTTTCATGTTGAAGAAGAATTTTGCATGTGAATTGTTATAGCAGTGACAGTTGGGTGTATTTGTGTTTTCACATTCACTGTGCAGATTTTGCACACTAACTGTTAAAGAAAAGAAATCTGGAGAGGAATAGGGTGGCTATTGGGGAGGAGGAGGCCACAGTACAGGGTGGGCCATTTATATGGATACACTTTAATATTGCCATTTATATAGATACACCGTTTTATGTGAATGATGAAGTTAACAAACAACCACCGCTAATTGTCTGACACTAACCCACATTGGATAGATCCCTCCAAGACTGTTGGAACAAAAAAATGATGGTATAGTGAGGTTTATGGGGTGTATCCATAGATACGGTTTATCTATATAAATGGCCCACCCTGTAGTATACTTTCGTTTTGCAATCTGTAATATTTCATTTCTTCCATTGTATGTGTAAATGCATGTACGTTGTTTTCTCTTTTTCTGTTTTCTCTCTCTTCTGTTTTCTTACAGATGGCGGTCGACAAGAATTTTTCATGTTGAAGAAGAGTTTGGCATCGGGTTTGTTATAACATGTATTTGTTCTTTCTCCTTGCAACTTTATTACTCTTTTGGTCTGACTTTTTTTCCTTTTTTCCAGTATAATATGTAGGCATGTATAAACAATCTTTTTTTACAGATCACTTTGTGTGCATTTTACGTGTAGTATTTTATATCTGTTATTGTATGTGTTAATGCATGTAAGTTGGTATTCTTTTTTGTCTGTCTTCTGTTTTTTTACAGATGGGGTTTACAAGTATTTTTCATGTTGAAGAAGAATTTTGCATGTGAATTGTTAGGGTGGTGACAGTTGGGCGTATTTGTGTCTTCACATTCACTGTGCAGATTTTGCACACTAACTGTTAAAGAAAAGAAATCTGGAGAGAAATAGGGTGGCTATTGGGGAGGAGGAGGCCACAGTACAGGGTGGGCCATTTATATGGGTACACTTTAGTATGGCCATTTATATAGATACACCGTTTTATGTGAATGGTGAAGTAAACAAACAACCACCGGCATTGGTCTGAAACTAACCCACATTGGATCGATCCCTCCAAGACTGTTGGAACAAGAAAATTGATAGTATGGTGTGGTTTATGGGGTGTATCCATAGATACGGTGTCTCCATACAAATGGCCCACCCTGTAGTATCCTTTAGATTTGCAATGTGTATTATTTTTTTTCTTCCATTGTATGTGTAAATGCATGTATGCTGTTTTCTCTTTTTCTGTTTTGTCTCTCTTCTGTTTTCTTACAGATGACGGTCGACAATAATTTTTCATATTAAAGAAAAGTTTGGCATCGGGTTTGTTATAACATGTATTTGTTCTTTCTCCTTGCAACTTTATTACTCTGTTTGTCTGACTTTTTTTTCTCTTTTCCAGTATAATATGTATGCATGTATAAACAATCTTTTTTTTACAGATTGCTTTGTGTGCAGTTTACATGTACTATTTTATATCTGTTATTGTATGTGTTAATGCATGTAAGTTGGTATTTTTTTGTCTGTCTTCTGTTTTTTTACAGATGGGTTTTCAAGTATTTTTCATGTTGAAGAAAAATTTTGCATGTGAATTGTTATAGCAGTGACAGTTGGGTGTATTTGTGTTTTCACATTCACTGTGCAGATTTTGCACACTAACTGTTAAAGAAAAGAAATCTGGAGAGAAATAGGGTGGCTATTGGGGAGGAGGAGGCCACAGTACAGGGTGGGCCATTTATATGGATACACTTTAATATGGCCATTTATATAGATACACCGTTTAATGTGAATGGTGAAGTAAACAAACAACCACCGGCATTGGTCTGACACTAACCCACATTGGATCGATCCCTCCAAGACTGTTGGAACAAAAAAATGATGGTATAGTGAGGTTTATGGGGTGTATCCATAGATACGGTGTATTTATATGAATGGCCCACCCTGTAGTATACTTTCGTTTTGCAATCTGTAATATTTTATTTCTTCCATTGTATGTGTAAATGCATGTACGTTGTTTTCTCTTTTTCTGTTTTCTCTCTCTTCTGTTTTCTTACAGATGGCGATCGACAAGAATTTTTCATATTAAAGAAGAGTTTGGCATCGGGTTTGTTATAACATGTATTTGTTCTTTCTCCTTGCAACTTTATTACTCTTTTTGTCTGACTTTTTTTCCTTTTTTCCAGTATAATATGTATGCATGTATAAACAATCTTTTTTTACAGATCACTTTGTGTGCATTTTACGTGTAGTATTTTATATCTGTTATTGCATGTGTTAATGCATGTAAGTTGGTATTCTTTTTTGTCTGTCTTCTGTTTTTTTACAGATGGGGTTTACAAGTATTTTTCATGTTGGAGAAGAATTTTGCATGTGAATTGTTATAGCGGTGAGAGTTGGGCGTATTTGTGTTTTCACATTCACTGTGCAGATTTTGCACACTAACTGTTAAAGAAAAGAAATCTGGAGAGAAATAGGGTGGCTATTGGGGAGGAGGAGGCCACAGTACAGGGTGGGCCATTTATATGGATACACTTTAATATGGCCATTTATATAGATACACCGTTTAATGTGAATGGTGAAGTAAACAAACAACCACCGGCATTGGTCTGACACTAACCCACATTGGATCGATCCCTCCAAGACTGTTGGAACAAAAAAATGATGGTATAGTGAGGTTTATGGGGTGTATCCATAGATACGGTGTATTTATATGAATGGCCCACCCTGTAGTATACTTTCGTTTTGCAATCTGTAATATTTTATTTCTTCCATTGTATGTGTAAATGCATGTACGTTGTTTTCTCTTTTTCTGTTTTCTCTCTCTTCTGTTTTCTTACAGATGGCGATCGACAAGAATTTTTCATATTAAAGAAGAGTTTGGCATCGGGTTTGTTATAACATGTATTTGTTCGTTCTCCTTGCAACTTTCTTACTCTGTTTGTCTGACTTTTTTTTTCTGTTTTTCAGTATAATATGTATGCATGTATAAACAATCTTTTTTTACAGATTGCTTTGTGTGCATTTTACATGTACTATTTTATATCTGTTATTGTATGTGTTAATGCATGTAAGTTGGTATTTTTTTTGTCTTTCTTCAGTTTTTTTACAGATGGGTTTTCAAGTATTTTTCATGTTGAAGAAGAATTTTGCATGTGAATTGTTATAGCAGTGACAGTTGGGTGTATTTGTGTTTTCACATTCACTGTGCAGATTTTGCACACTAACTGTTAAAGAAAAGAAATCTGGAGAGGAATAGGGTGGCTATTGGGGAGGAGGAGGCCACAGTACAGGGTGGGCCATTTATATGGATACACTTTAATATTGCCATTTATATAGATACACCGTTTTATGTGAATGATGAAGTTAACAAACAACCACCGCTAATTGTCTGACACTAACCCACATTGGATAGATCCCTCCAAAACTGTTGGAACAAAAAAATGATGGTATAGTGAGGTTTATGGGGTGTATCCATAGATACGGTGTATCTATATAAATGGCCCACCCTGTAGTATACTTTAGTTTTGCAATCTGTAATATTTTATTTCTTCCATTGTATGTGTAAATGCATGTACGTTGTTTTCTCTTTTTCTGTTTTCTCTCTCTTCTGTTTTCTTACAGATGGCGGTCGACAAGAATTTTTCATGTTGAAGAAGAGTTTGGCATCGGGTTTGTTATAACATGTATTTGTTCTTTCTCCTTGCAACTTTATCACTCTTTTTGTCTGACTTATAAACAATCTTTTTTTACAGATCACTTTGTGTGCATTTTACGTGTAGTATTTTATATCTGTTATTGTATGTGTTAATGCATGTAAGTTGGTATTTTTTTGTCTGTCTTCTGTTTTTTTACAGATGGGGTTTTCAAGTATTTTTCATGTTGAAGAAGAATTTTGCATGTGAATTGTTATGGCGGTGACAGTTGGGCGTATCTGTGTCTTCACATTCACTGTGCAGATTTTGCACACTAACTGTTAAAGAAAAGAAATCTGGAGAGGAATAGGGTGGCTATTGGGGAGGAGGAGGCCACAGTACAGGGTGGGCCATTTATATGGATACACTTTAATATGGCCATTTATATAGATACACCGTTTTATGTGAATGGTGAAGTAAACAAACAACCACTGGCATTGGTCTGACACTAACCCACATTGGATCGATCCCTCCAAGACTGTTGGAACTAGAAAATTGATAGTATGGTGTGGTTTATGGGGTGTATCCATAGATACAGTGTATCCATACAAATGGCCTCCCTGTAGTATCCTTTAGATTTGCAATGTGTATTATTTTATTTCTTCCATTGTATGTGTAAATGCATGTATGTTGTTTTCTCTTTTTCTGTTTTGTCTCTCTTCTGTTTTCTTAAAGATGGCGGTCGACAAGAATTTTTCATGCTATAGAAGAGTTTGGCATCGGGTTTGTTATAACATGTATTTGTTCTTTCTCCTTGCAACTTTATTACTCTGTTTGTCTGACTTTTTTTTCTCTTTTCCAGTATAATATGTATGCATGTATAAACAATCTTTTATTACAGATCACTTTGTGTGCATTTTACGTGTACTATTTTATATCTGTTATTGTATGTGTTAATGCATGTAAGTTGGTATTTTTTTGGTCTGTCTTCTGTTTTTTTACAGATGGGATTTTCAAGTATTTTTCATGTTGAAGAAGAATTTTGCATGTGAATTGTTATGGCGGTGACAGTTGGGCGTATCTGTGTCTTCACATTCACTGTGCAGATTTTGCACACTAACTGTTAAAGAGAATCTGTACTCTAATATTCTTACAATAAAAAGCATACCATTCTATTCATTATTTTCTCCTGTGCCCCTCTGTGCTGTTTCTGCCACTCTCTGCTGTAATCCTGGCTTGTAATTAACAGTTTTAGGCAGTGTTTACAAACAAACTAACCAGCTTCAAATAGGCTCAGCTAAGCATAGTGTGTGAGTCATTCAAGAGTGTGCAGGGGGCCTGCAGAGGGTGTGTATCGCTTCTACCAATCACAAGCAGCCCTGCACATTCCACACAATCAAGCCTTAGCCCGACAAACAGGACAGAGGAAAGATACATTGATTTATTACAGAGACAGTGCAGTTAGGAAAGACTGCAGTAAGCCAGAGCAGATTAGAACAGGCATAGGTACTTATAGGATAGAAGAACTAAGGCTGACAAATTTGTTACAGAGTCTCTTTAAAGAAAAGAAATCTGGAGAGGAATAGGGTGGCTATTGGGGAGGAGGAGGCCACAGTACAGGGTGGGCCATTTATTTAGATACACTTTAATATGGCCATTTATATAGATACACCGTTTTATGTGAATAGTGAAGTTAACAAACAACCATTGGCATTGGTCTGACACTAACCCACATTGGATCGATCCCTCCAAGACTGTTGGAACAAAAAAATTGATAGTATGGTGTGGTTTATGGGGTGTATCCATAGATAGAATTTTTCATATTTAAGAAGAGTTTGGCATCGGGTTTGTTATAACATGTACTTGTTCTTTCTCCTTGCAACTTTAGTACTCTGTTTGTCTGACTTTTTTTTCTCTTTTCCAGTATAATATGTATGCATGTATAAACAATTTTTTTTACAGATCACTTTGTGTGCATTTTACGTGTAGTATTTTATATCTGTTATTGCATGTGTTAATGCATGTAAGTTGGTATTCTTTTTTGTCTGTCTTCTGTTTTTTTACAGATGGGGTTTACAAGTATTTTTCATGTTGAAGAAGAATTTTGCATGTGAATTGTTATAGCGGTGAGAGTTGGGCGTATTTGTGTTTTCACATTCACTGTGCAGATTTTGCACACTAACTGTTAAAGAAAAGAAATCTGGAGAGGAATAGGGTGGCTATTGGGGAGGAGGAGGCCACAGTACAGGGTGGGCCATTTATATGGATACACTTTAATATGGCCATTTATATCGATACACCGTTTTATGTGAATGGTGAAGTTAACAAACAACCACCGCTATTGGTCTGACACTAACCCACATTGGATAGATCCCTCCAAGACTGTTGGAACTAAAAAATTAATGGTATGGTGTGGTTTATGGGGTGTATCCATAGATACGGTGTATCTATATAAATGGCCCACCCTGTAGTATACTTTAGTTTTGCAATGTGTAATATTTTATTTCTTCCATTGTATGTGTAAATGCATGTACGTTGTTTTCTCTTTTTCTGTTTTCTCTCTCTTCTGTTTTCTTACAGATGGCGATCGACAAGAATTTTTCTTATTAAAGAAGAGTTTGGCATCGGGTTTGTTATAACATGTATTTGTTCGTTCTCCTTGCAACTTTATTACTCTGTTTGTCTGACTTCTTTTTCTGTTTTTCAGTATAATATGTATGCATGTATAAACAATCTTTTTTTACAGATTGCTTTGTGTGCATTTTACATGTACTATTTTATATCTGTTATTGTATGTGTTAATGCATGTAAGTTGGTATTTTTTGTTGTCTTTCTTCAGTTTTTTTACAGATGGGTTTTTAAGTATTTTTCATGTTGAAGAAGAATTTTGCATGTGAATTGTTATAGCAGTGACAGTTGGGTGTATTTGTGTTTTCACATTCACTGTGCAGATTTTGCACACTAACTGTTAAAGAAAAGAAATCTGGAGAGGAATAGGGTGGCTATTGGGGAGTAGGAGACCACAGTCCATATAAATGGCCCACCCTGTAGTATCCTTTCCTTTTGCAATGTGAAATATTTTGTTTCTTCCATTGTATGTGTAAATGGATGTACGTTGTTTTCTCTTTTTCTGTTTTGTCTCTCTTCTGTTTTCTTACAGATGGCAGTCGACAAGAATTTTTCATGCTGAAGAAGAGTTTGGCATCGGGTTTGTTATGACATGTATTTGTTCTTTCTCCTTGCAACTTTATTACTCTTTTTGTCTGACTTTTTTTTCTCTTTTCCAGTATAACATGTATGCATGTATAAACAATCTTTTATTACAGATCACTTTGTGTGCATTTTACGTGTACTATTTTATATTTAGTTGGTATTTTTTTTGTCTGTCTTTTGTTTTTTTACAGATGGGGTTTTCAAGTATTTTTCATGTTGAAGAAGAATTTTGCATGTGAATTGTTATGGCGGTGACAGTTGGGCGTATCTGTGTCTTCACTGTGCAGATTTTGCACACTAACTGTTAAAGAAAAGGAATCTGGAGAGGAATAGGGTGGCTATTGGGGAGGAGGAGGCCACAGTACAGGGTGGGCCATTTATATGGATACACTTTAGTATGGCCATTTATATAGATACACCGTTTTATGTGAATGGTGAAGTAAACAAACAACCACCAGCATTGGTCTGACACTAACCCACATTGGATCGATCCCTCCAAGACTGTTGGAACAAGAAAATTGATAGTATGGTGTGGTTTATGGGGTGTATCCATAGATACGGTGTCTCCATACAAATGGTCCACCCTGTAGTATCCTTTAGATTTGCAATGTGTATTATTTTATTTCTTCCATTGTATGTGTAAATGCATGTATGTTGTTTTCTCTTTTTCGGTTTTGTCTCTCTTCTGTTTTCTTACAGATGGCGGTCGACAAGAATTTTTCATGTTGAAGAAGAGTTTGGCATCGGGTTTGTTATAACATGTATTTGTTCTTTCTCCTTGCAACTTTATTACTCTTTTTGTCTGACTTTTTTCCTTTTTTCCAGTATAATATGTATGCATGTATAAACAATCTTTTTTTACAGATCACTTTGTGTGCATTTTACGTGTAGTATTTTATATCTGTTATTGCATGTGTTAATGCATGTAAGTTGGTATTCTTTTTTGTCTGTCTTTTGTTTTTTTACAGATGGGGTTTACAAGTATTTTTCATGTTGAAGAAGAATTTTGCACGTGAATTGTTATAGCGGTGAGAGTTGGGTGTATTTGTGTTTTCACATTCACTGTGCAGATTTTGCACACTAACTGTTAAAGAAAAGAAATCTGGAGAGGAATAGGGTGGCTATTGGGGAGGAGGAGGCCACAGTACAGGGTGGGCCATTTATATGGATACACTTTAATATGGCCATTTATATAGATACACCGTTTTATGTAAATGGTGAAGTTAACAAACAACCACCGCTATTGGTCTGACACTAACCCACATTGGATAGATCCCTCCAAGACTGTTGGAACAAAAAAATTAATGGTATGGTGTGGTTTATGGGGTGTATCCATAGATACGGTGTATCTATATAAATGGCCCACCCTGTAGTATACTTTAGTTTTGCAATGTGTAATATTTTATTTCTTCCATTGTATGTGTAAATGCATGTATGTTGTTTTCTCTTTTTCTGTTTTCTCTCTCTTCTGTTTTCTTACAGATGGCGATCGACAAGAATTTTTCATATTAAAGAATAGTTTGGCATCGGGTTTGTTATAACATGTATTTGTTCGTTCTCCTTGCAACTTTATTACTCTGTTTGTCTGACTTTTTTTTTCTGTTTTTCAGTATAATATGTATGCATGTATAAACAATCTTTTTTTACAGATTGCTTTGTGTGCATTTTACATGTACTATTTTATATCTGTTATTGTATGTGTTAATGCATGTAAGTTGGTATTTTTTTTGTCTTTCTTCCGTTTTTTTACAGATGGGTTTTCAAGTATTTTTCATGTTGAAGAAGAATTTTGCATGTGAATTGTTATAGCAGTGACAGTTGGGTGTATTTGTGTTTTCACATTTACTGTGCAGATTTTGCACACTAACTGTTAAAGAAAAGAAATCTGGAGAGGAATAGGGTGGCTGTTGGGGAGGAGGAGGCCACAGTACATGGTGGGCCATTTATATGGATACACTTTAATATTGCCATTTATATAGATACACCGTTTTATGTGAATGATGAAGTTAACAAACAACCACCGCTATTGGTCTGACACTAACCCACACTGGATAGTTCCCTCCAAGACTGTTGGAACAAAAAAATTGATAGTATGGTGTGGTTTATGGGGTGTATCCATAGATACGGTGTATCCATATAAATAGCCCACCCTGTAGTATCCTTTCCTTTTGCAATGTGAAATATTTTGTTTCTTTCATTGTATGTGTAAATGGATGTACGTTGTTTTCTCTTTTTCTGTTTTGTCTCTCTTCTGTTTTCTTACAGATGGCAGTCGACAAGAATTTTTCATGCTGAAGAAGAGTTTGGCATCGGGTTTGTTATGACATGTATTTGTTCTTTCTCCTTCCAACTTTATTACTCTTTTTGTCTGACTTTTTTTTCTCTTTTCCAGTATAATATGTATGCATGTATAAACAATCTTTTATTACAGATCACTTTGTGTGCATTTTACGCGTACTATTTTATAACTGTTATTGTATGTGTTAATGCATGTAAGTTGGTATTTTTTTTTTGTCTGTCTTTTGTTTTTTTACAGATGGGGTTTTCAAGTATTTTTCATGTTGAAGAAGAATTTTGCATGTGAATTGTTATGGCGGTGACAGTTGGGCGTATCTGTGTCTTCACTGTGCAGATTTTGCACACTAACTGTTAAAGAAAAGGAATCTGGAGAGGAATAGGGTGGCTATTGGGGAGGAGGAGGCCACAGTACAGGGTGGGCCATTTATATGGATACACTTTAGTATGGCCATTTATATAGATACACCGTTTTATGTGAATGGTGAAGTAAACAAACAACCACCAGCATTGGTCTGACACTAACCCACATTGGATCGATCCCTCCAAGACTGTTGGAACAAGAAAATTGATAGTATGGTGTGGTTTATGGGGTGTATCCATAGATACGGTGTCTCCATACAAATGGTCCACCCTGTAGTATCCTTTAGATTTGCAATGTGTATTATTTTATTTCTTCCATTGTATGTGTAAATGCATGTATGTTGTTTTCTCTTTTTCGGTTTTGTCTCTCTTCTGTTTTCTTACAGATGGCGGTCGACAAGAATTTTTCATGTTGAAGAAGAGTTTGGCATCGGGTTTGTTATAACATGTATTTGTTATTTCTCCTTGCAACTTTATTACTCTTTTTGTCTGACTTTTTTCCTTTTTTCCAGTATAATATGTATGCATGTATAAACAATCTTTTTTTACAGATCACTTTGTGTGCATTTTACGTGTAGTATTTTATATCTGTTATTGCATGTGTTAATGCATGTAAGTTGGTATTCTTTTTTGTTTGTCTTTTGTTTTTTTACAGATGGGGTTTACAAGTATTTTTCATGTTGAAGAAGAATTTTGCACGTGAATTGTTATAGCGGTGAGAGTTGGGTGTATTTGTGTTTTCACATTCACTGTGCAGATTTTGCACACTAACTGTTAAAGAAAAGAAATCTGGAGAGGAATAGGGTGGCTATTGGGGAGGAGGAGGCCACAGTACAGGGTGGGCCATTTATATGGATACACTTTAATATGGCCATTTATATAGATACACCGTTTTATGTGAATGGTGAAGTTAACAAACAACCACCGCTATTGGTCTGACACTAACCCACATTGGATAGATCCCTCCAAGACTGTTGGAACAAAAAAATTAATGGTATTGTGTGGTTTATGGGGTGTATCCATAGATACGGTGTATCTATATAAATGGCCCACCCTGTAGTATACTTTAGTTTTGCAATGTGTAATATTTTATTTCTTCCATTGTATGTGTAAATGCATGTATGTTGTTTTCTCTTTTTCTGTTTTCTCTCTCTTCTGTTTTCTTACAGATGGCGATCTACAAGAATTTTTCATATTAAAGAAGAGTTTGGCATCGGGTTTGTTATAACATGTATTTGTTCGTTCTCCTTGCAACTTTATTACTCTGTTTGTCTGACTTTTTTTTTCTGTTTTTCAGTATAATATGTATGCATGTATAAACAATCTTTTTTTACAGATTGCTTTGTGTGCATTTTACATGTACTATTTTATATCTGTTATTGTATGTGTTAATGCATGTAAGTTGGTATTTTTTTTGTCTTTCTTCAGTTTTTTTACAGATGGGTTTTCAAGTATTTTTCATGTTGAAGAAGAATTTTGCATGTGAATTGTTATAGCAGTGACAGTTGGGTGTATTTGTGTTTTCACATTCACTGTGCAGATTTTGCACACTAACTGTTAAAGAAAAGAAATCTGGAGAGGAATAGGGTGGCTATTGGGGAGGAGGAGGCCACAGTACAGGGTGGGCCATTTATATGGATACACTTTAATATTGCCATTTATATAGATACACCGTTTTATGTGAATGATGAAGTTAACAAACAACCACCGCTAATTGTCTGGCACTAACCCACATTGGATAGATCCCTCCAAGACTGTTGGAACAAAAAAATGATGGTATAGTGAGGTTTATGGGGTGTATCCATAGATACGGTGTCTCCATACAAATGGCCCACCCTGTAGTATACTTTAGTTTTGCAATCTGTAATATTTTATTTCTTCCCTTGTATGTGTAAATGCATGTATGTTGTTTTCTCTTTTTCGGTTTTGTCTCTCTTCTGTTTTCTTACAGATGGCGGTCGACAAGAATTTTTCATGTTGAAGAAGAGTTTGGCATCGGGTTTGTTATAACATGTATTTGTTATTTCTCCTTGCAACTTTATTACTCTTTTTGTCTGACTTTTTTCCTTTTTTCCAGTATAATATGTATGCATGTATAAACAATCTTTTTTTACAGATCACTTTGTGTGCATTTTACGTGTAGTATTTTATATCTGTTATTGCATGTGTTAATGCATGTAAGTTGGTATTCTTTTTTGTTTGTCTTTTGTTTTTTTACAGATGGGGTTTACAAGTATTTTTCATGTTGAAGAAGAATTTTGCACGTGAATTGTTATAGCGGTGAGAGTTGGGTGTATTTGTGTTTTCACATTCACTGTGCAGATTTTGCACACTAACTGTTAAAGAAAAGAAATCTGGAGAGGAATAGGGTGGCTATTGGGGAGGAGGAGGCCACAGTACAGGGTGGGCCATTTATATGGATACACTTTAATATGGCCATTTATATAGATACACCGTTTTATGTGAATGGTGAAGTTAACAAACAACCACCGCTATTGGTCTGACACTAACCCACATTGGATAGATCCCTCCAAGACTGTTGGAACAAAAAAATTAATGGTATTGTGTGGTTTATGGGGTGTATCCATAGATACGGTGTATCTATATAAATGGCCCACCCTGTAGTATACTTTAGTTTTGCAATGTGTAATATTTTATTTCTTCCATTGTATGTGTAAATGCATGTATGTTGTTTTCTCTTTTTCTGTTTTCTCTCTCTTCTGTTTTCTTACAGATGGCGATCTACAAGAATTTTTAATATTAAAGAAGAGTTTGGCATCGGGTTTGTTATAACATGTATTTGTTCGTTCTCCTTGCAACTTTATTACTCTGTTTGTCTGACTTTTTTTTTCTGTTTTTCAGTATAATATGTATGCATGTATAAACAATATTTTTTTACAGATTGCTTTGTGTGCATTTTACATGTACTATTTTATATCTGTTATTGTATGTGTTAATGCATGTAAGTTGGTATTTTTTTTGTCTTTCTTCAGTTTTTTTACAGATGGGTTTTCAAGTATTTTTCATGTTGAAGAAGAATTTTGCATGTGAATTGTTATAGCAGTGACAGTTGGGTGTATTTGTGTTTTCACATTCACTGTGCAGATTTTGCACACTAACTGTTAAAGAAAAGAAATCTGGAGAGGAATAGGGTGGCTATTGGGGAGGAGGAGGCCACAGTACAGGGTGGGCCATTTATATGGATACACTTTAATATTGCCATTTATATAGATACACCGTTTTATGTGAATGATGAAGTTAACAAACAACCACCGCTATTGGTCTGACACTAACCCACACTGGATAGTTCCCTCCAAGACTGTTGGAACAAAAAAATTGATAGTATGGTGTGGTTTATGGGGTGTATCCATAGATACGGTGTATCCATATAAATGACCCACCCTGTAGTATCCTTTCTTTTTGCAATGTGAAATATTTTGTTTCTTCCATTGTATGTGTAAATGGATGTACGTTGTTTTCTCTTTTTCTGTTTTGTCTCTCTTCTGTTTTCTTACAGATGGCAGTCGACAAGAATTTTTCATGCTGAAGAAGAGTTTGGCATCGGGTTTGTTATGACATGTATTTGTTCTTTCTCCTTGCAACTTTATTACTCTTTTTGTCTGACTTTTTTTTCTCTTTTCCAGTATAGTATGTATGCATGTATAAACAATCTTTTATTACAGATCACTTTGTGTGCATTTTACGCATACTATTTTATAACTGTTATTGTATGTGTTAATGCATGTAAGTTGGTATTTTTTTTGTCTGTCTTTTGTTTTTTTACAGATGGGGTTTTCAAGTATTTTTCATGTTGAAGAAGAATTTTGCATGTGAATTGTTATGGCGGTGACAGTTGGGCGTATCTGTGTCTTCACTGTGCAGATTTTGCACACTAACTGTTAAAGAAAAGGAATCTGGAGAGGAATAGGGTGGCTATTGGGGAGGAGGAGGCCACAGTTCAGGGTGGGCCATTTATATGGATACACTTTAGTATGGCCATTTATATAGATACACCGTTTTATGTGAATGGTGAAGTAAACAAACAACCACCAGCATTGGTCTGACACTAACCCACATTGGATCGATCCTTCCAAGACTGTTGGAACAAGAGAATTGATAGTATGGTGTGGTTTATGGGGTGTATCCATAGATACGGTGTCTCCATACAAATGGCCCACCCTGTAGTATCCTTTAGATTTGCAATGTGTATTATTTTATTTCTTCCATTGTATGTGTAAATGCATGTATGTTGTTTTCTCTTTTTCGGTTTTGTCTCTCTTCTGTTTTCTTACAGATGGCGGTCGACAAGAATTTTTCATGTTGAAGAAGAGTTTGGCATCGGGTTTGTTATAACATGTATTTGTTCTTTCTCCTTGCAACTTTATTACTCTTTTTGTCTGACTTTTTTCCTTTTTTCCAGTATAATATGTATGCATGTATAAACAATCTTTTTTTACAGATCACTTTGTGTGCATTTTACGTGTAGTATTTTATATCTGTTATTGCATGTGTTAATGCATGTAAGTTGGTATTCTTTTTTGTCTGTCTTCTGTTTTTTTACAGATGGGGTTTACAAGTATTTTTCATGTTGAAGAAGAATTTTGCACGTGAATTGTTATAGCGGTGAGAGTTGGGTGTATTTGTGTTTTCACATTCACTGTGCAGATTTTGCACACTAACTGTTAAAGAAAAGAAATCTGGAGAGGAATAGGGTGGCTATTGGGGAGGAGGAGGCCACAGTACAGGGTGGGCCATTTATATGGATACACTTTAATATGGCCATTTATATAGATACACCGTTTTATGTGAATGGTGAAGTTAACAAACAACCACCGCTATTGGTCTGACACTAACCCACATTGGATAGATCCCTCCAAGACTGTTGGAACAAAAAAAATTAATGGTATGGTGTGGTTTATGGGGTGTATCCATAGATACGGTGTATCTATATAAATGGCCCACCCTGTAGTATACTTTAGTTTTGCAATGTGTAATATTTTATTTCTTCCATTGTATGTGTAAATGCATGTACGTTGTTTTCTCTTTTTCTGTTTTCTCTCTCTTCTGTTTTCTTACAGATGGCGGTCGACAAGAATTTTTTATATTAAAGAAGAGTTTGGCATCGGGTTTGTTATAACATGTATTTGTTCTTTCTCCTTGCAACTTTATTACTCTGTTTGTCTGACTTTTTTTTCTGTTTTCCAGTATAATATGTATGCATGTATAAACAATCTTTTTTACAGATTGCTTTGTGTGCATTTTACATGTACTATTTGTATCTGTTATTGTATGTGTTAATGCATGTAAGTTGGTATTTTTTTTTTGTCTGTCTTCTGTTTTTTTACAGATGGGTTTTCAAGTATTTTTCATGTTGAAGAAGAATTTTGCATGTGAATTGTTATAGCAGTGACAGTTGGGTGTATTTGTGTTTTCACATTCACTGTGCAGATTTTGCACACTAACTGTTAAAGAAAAGAAATCTGGAGAGGAATAGGGTGGCTATTGGGGAGGAGGAGGCCACAGTACAGGGTGGGCCATTTATATGGATACACTTTAATATGGCCATTTATATAGATACACCGTTTTATGTGAATGGTGAAGTTAACAAACAACCACCGCTAATTGTCTGACACTAACCCACATTGGATAGATCCCTCCAAGACTGTTGGAACAAAAAAATGATGGTATAGTGAGGTTTATGGGGTGTATCCATAGATACGGTTTATCTATATAAATGGCCCACCCTGTAGTATACTTTCGTTTTGCAATCTGTAATATTTTATTTCTTCCATTGTATGTGTAAATGCATGTACGTTGTTTTCTCTTTTTCTGTTTTCTCTCTCTTCTGTTTTCTTACAGATGGCGGTCGACAAGAATTTTTCATGTTGAAGAAGAGTTTGGCATCGGGTTTGTTATAACATGTATTTGTTCTTTCTCCTTGCAACTTTATTACTCTTTTGGTCTGACTTTTTTCCCTTTTTTCCAGTATAATATGTATGCATGTATAAACAATCTTTTTTTACAGATCACTTTGTGTGCATTTTACGTGTAGTATTTTATATCTGTTATTGTATGTGTTAATGCATGTAAGTTGGTATTTTTTTGTCTGTCTTCTGTTTTTTTTACAGATGGGGTTTACAAGTATTTTTCATGTTGAAGAAGAATTTTGCATGTGAATTGTTAGGGTGGTGACAGTTGGGAATATTTGTGTCTTCACATTCACTGTGCAGATTTTGCACACTAACTGTTAAAGAAAAGAAATCTGGAGAGAAATAGGGTGGCTATTGGGGAGGAGGAGGCCACAGTACAGGGTGGGCCATTTATATGGATACACTTTAGTATGGCCATTTATATAGATACACCGTTTTATGTGAATGGTGAAGTAAACAAACAACCACCGGCATTGGTCTGAAACTAACTCACATTGGATCGATCCCTCCAAGACTGTTGGAACAAGAAAATTGATAGTATGGTGTGGTTTATGGGGTGTATCCATAGATACGGTGTCTCCATACAAATGGCCCACCCTGTAGTATCCTTTAGATTTGCAATGTGTATTATTTTATTTCTTCCATTGTATGTGTAAATGCATGTATGTTGTTTTCTCTTTTTCTGTTTTGTCTCTCTTCTGTTTTCTTACAGATGACGGTCGACAAGAATTTTTTATGTTGAAGAAAAGTTTGGCATCGGGTTTGTTATAACATGTATTTGTTCTTTCTCCTTGCAACTTTATTACTCTTTTTGTCTGACTTTTTTTCCTTTTCTCCAGTATAATATGTATGCATGTATAAACAATCTTTTTTTACAGATCACTTTGTGTGCATTTTACGTGTAGTATTTTATATCTGTTATTGCATGTGTTAATGCATGTAAGTTGGTATTCTTTTTTGTCTGTCTCCTATTTTTTTACAGATGGGGTTTACAAGTATTTTTCATGTTGAAGAAGAATTTTGCATGTGAATTGTTATAGCGGTGAGAGTTGGGCGTATTTGTGTTTTCACATTCACTGTGCAGATTTTGCACACTAACTGTTAAAGAAAAGAAATCTGGAGAGGAATAGGGTGGCTATTAGGGAGGAGGAGGCCACAGTACAGGGTGGGCCATTTATATGGATACACTTTAATATGGCCATTTATATAGATACACCGTTTTATGTAAATGGCGAAGTTAACAAACAACCACCACGATTGGTCTGACACTAACCCACATTGGATAGATCCCTCCAAGACTGTTGGAACAAAAATTTAATGGTATGGTGTGGTTTATAGGGTGTATCCATAGATACGGTGTATCTATATAAATGGCCCACCCTGTAGTATACTTTAGTTTTGCAATGTGTAATATTTTATTTCTTCCATTGTATGTGTAAATGCATGTACGTTGTTTTCTCTTTTTCTGTTTTCTCTCTCTCTTCTGTTTTCTTACAGATGGCGGTCGACAAGAATTTTTCATGTTGAAGAAGAGTTTGGCATCGGGTTTGTTATAACATGTATTTGTTCTTTCTCCTTGCAACTTTATTACTCTTTTTGTCTGACTTTTTTTCCTTTTTCTCCAGTATAATATGTATGCATGTATAAACAATCTTTTTTTACAGATCACTTTGTGTGCATTTTACGTGTAGTATTTTATATCTGTTATTGCATGTGTTAATGCATGTAAGTTGGTATTCTTTTTTGTCTGTCTTCTGTTTTTTTACAGATGGGGTTTACAAGTATTTTTCACGTTGAAGAAGAATTTTGCATGTGAATTGTTATGGCGGTGAGAGTTGGGTGTATTTGTGTTTTCACATTCACTGTGCAGATTTTGCACACTAACTGTTAAAGAAAAGAAATCTGGAGAGGAATAGGGTGGCTATTGGGGAGGAGGAGGCCACAGTACAGGGTGGGCCATTTATATGGATACACTTTAGTATGGCCATTTATATAGATACACCGTTTTATGTTAATGGTGAAGTAAACAAACAACCACCGTCATTGGTCTGACACTAACCCACATTGGATCGATCCCTCCAAGACTGTTGGAACAAGAAAATTGATAGTATGGTGTGGTTTATGGGGTGTATCCATAGATACGGTGTATCCATACAAATGGCCCACCCTGTAGTATCCTTTAGATTTGCAATGTGTATTATTTTATTTCTTCCATTGTATGTGTAAATGCTTGTATGTTGTTTTCTCTTTTTCTGTTTTGTCTCTCTTCTGTTTTCTTACAGATGGCGGTCGACAATAATTTTTTATATTAAAGAAGAGTTTGGCATCGGGTTTGTTATAACATGTATTTGTTCTTTCTCCTTGCAACTTTATTACTCTGTTTGTCTGACTTTTTTTTTCTCTTTTCCAGTATAATATGTATGCATGTATAAAAAATCTTTTTTTACAGATCACTTTGTGTGCATTTTACGTGTAGTATTTTATATTTGTTATTGCATGTGTTAATGCATGTAAGTTGGTATTCTTTTTTGTCTGTCTTCTGTTTTTTTACAGATGGGGTTTACAAGTATTTTTCATGTTGAAGAAGAATTTTGCATGTGAATTGTTATAGCGGTGAGAGTTGGGTGTATTTGTGTTTTCACATTCACTGTGCAGATTTTGCACACTAACTGTTAAAGAAAAGAAATCTGGAGAGGAATAGGGTGGCTATTGGGGAGGAGGAGGCCACAGTACAGGGTGGGCCATTTATATGGATACAATTTAATATGGCCATTTATATAGATACACCGTTTTATGTGATTGGTGAAGTTAACAAACAACCACCGCTATTGGTCTGACACTAACCCACATTGGATAGATCCCTCCAAGACTGTTGGAACAAAAATTTAATAGTATGGTGTGGTTTATGGGGTGTATCCATAGATACGGTGTATCTATATAAATGGCCCACCCTGTAGTATACTTTAGTTTTGCAATGTGTAATATTTTATTTCTTCCATTTTATGTGTAAATGCATGTACGTTGTTTTCTCTTTTTCTGTTTTCTCTCTCTTCTGTTTTCTTACAGATGGCGGTCGACAAGAATTTTTTATGTTGAAGAAGAGTTTGGCATCGGGTTTGTTATAACATGTATTTGTTCTTTCTCCTTGCAACTTTATTACTTTTTTTGTCTGACTTTTTACCCTTTTTTCCAGTATAATATGTATGCATGTATAAACAATCTTTTTTTACAGATCACTTTGTGTGCATTTTACGTGTAGTATTTTATATCTGTTATTGTATGTGTTAATGCATGTAAGTTGGTATTTTTTTGTCTGTCTTCTGTTTTTTTTTACAGATGGGGTTTTCAAGTATTTTTCATGTTGAAGAAGAATTTTGCATGTGAATTGTTAGGGTGGTGACAGTTGGGCGTATTTGTTTCTTCACATTCACTGTGCAGATTTTGCACACTAACTGCTAAAGAAAAGAAATCTGGAGAGGAATAGGGTGGCTATTGGGGAGGAGGTGGCCACAGTACAGGGTGGGCCATTTATATGGATACACTTTAGTATGGCCATTTATATAGATACACCGTTTTATGTGAATGGTGAAGTAAACAAACAACCACCGGCATTGGTCTGACACTAACCCACATTGGATTAATCCCTCCAAAACTGTTGGAACAAGAAAATTGATAGTATGGTGTGGTTTATGGGGTGTATCCATAGATACGGTGTATCCATACAAATGGCCCACCCTGTAGTATCCTTTAGATTTGCAATGTGTATTATTTTATTTCTTCCATTGTATGTGTAAATGCATTAATGTTGTTTTCTCTTTTTCTGTTTTGTCTCTCTTCTGTTTTCTTACAGATGGCGGTCGACAAGAATTTTTCATATTAAAGAAGAGTTTGGCATCGGGTTTGTTATAACATGTATTTGTTCTTTCTCCTTGCAACTTTATTACTCTGTTTGTCTGACTTTTTTTTTCTCTTTTCCAGTATAATATGTATGCATGTATAAACAATCTTTTTTTCCAGATTGCTTTGTGTGCATTTTACATGTACTATTTTATATCTGTTATTGTATGTGTTAATGCATGTAAGTTGGTATTTTTTTTGTCTGTCTTCTGTTTTTTTACAGATGGGTTACATAGTTACATAGTTATTTTGGTTGAAAAAAGACATACGTCCATCGAGTTCAACCAGTACAAAGTACATCTCCAGCCCGTCCCCCACATACTCCTGTTGATCCAGAGGAAGGCGAAAAACCCCCCACAAGGCATGATCCAATTAGCCCCAAAAGGGAAAAATTCCTTCCTGACTCCAGATGGCAATCAGTTAAAATCCCTGGATCAACATCATTAGGCATAACCTAGTAATTGTAGCCATGAATGTCTTTCAACGCAAGGAAAGCATCTAAGCCCCCTTTAAATGCAGGTATAGAGTTTGCCAAAACGACTTCCTGTGGCAATGCATTCCACATCTTAATCACTCTTACTGTAAAGAACCCTTTTCTAAATAACTGGCTAAAACGTTTTTCCTCCATGCGCAGATCATGTCCTCTAGTCCTTTGAGAAGGCCTAGGGACAAAAAGCTCATCCGCCAAGCTATTATATTGCTCTCTGATGTATTTATACATGTTAATTAGATCTCCTCTAAGGCGTCTTTTCTCTAGACTAAATAAACCCAGTTTATCTAACCTTTCTTGGTAAGCGAGACCTTCCATCCCACGTATCAATTTTGTAGCTCGTCTCTGTACCTGCTCTAAAACTGCAATATCTTTTTTGTAATGTGGTGCCCAGAACTGAATTCCATATTCCAGATGTGGCCTTACTAGAGAGTTAAACAGGGGCAATATTATGCTAGCATCTCGAGTTTTTATTTCCCTTTTAATGCATCCCAAAATTTTGTTCGCTTTAGCTGCAGCGGCTTGGCATTGAGTATGATTATTTAACTTGTTGTCGATGAGTACTCCTAAGTCCTTCTCCAAGTTTGATGTTCCCAACTGTATCCCATTTATTTTGTATGGTGCTAGACCATTGGTACGACCAAAATGCATGACCTTACATTTGTCAACATTGAATTTCATCTGCCATGTATGTGCCCATATAGCCATCCTATCCAGATCCTGTTGCAATATGACACTATCTTCCTGAGAGTTGATGATTCTGCACAATTTTGTATCATCTGCAAAAATAGCAACATTGCTCACTACTGCATCTACTAGGTCATTAATAAATAAATTGAAGAGCACTGGACCCAGTACAGACCCCTGTGGGACCCCACTGCTAACAGTCTCCCATTTTGAGTACGATCCATTGACCACAACTCTTTGTTTTCTGTCCATTAGCCAGTTCCCTATCCATGCACACAAACTCTTTCCCAGTCCTTGCATCCTCAACTTTTGCACCAGACTTCTGTGGGGAACAGTGTCGAAGGCCTTTGCAAAGTCCAAGTATATCACATCTACAGCATTCCCAATATCCATATTAGCATTCACTACCTCATAAAAGCTGAGCATGTTAGTCAAACAGGACCTGTCTTTAGTAAACCCATGTTGATGCTGAGAAATAAGATTATTTTCTACTATGAAGTCATGTATAGTATCTCTTAGTAACCCCTCAAATAGTTTGCATACAACTGATGTTAAGCTTACAGGTCTATAATTTCCTGGATCAGATTTTTTGCCCTTCTTAAATAATGGGAAAACGTGGGCTGTACGCCAATCCACTGGGACTCTGCTAGTTGCAAGAGAGTCACAAAAGATAAGATAAAGGGGCTTAGCTATAACTGAACTTAATTCTCTTAGGACCCGAGGATGCATGCCATCCGGGCCAGGTGCCTTGTCTATTTTAAATTTATTTAGTCTTGCCTTTACTTCTTCCTGCGTTAAGTATTTAATATTACAGTTAGAAGATTGAGACTCTTCTGCCTCTGTAATTTGCAACAGTGCTGTTTCCTTTGTGAAGACAGAAGCAAAGAAAGCATTTAATAACTCTGCCTTACCTTGGTCATCCACCATTGAGTTCCCACCCTCATCCTTTAGGATTCCTATACAGTCAACCTTTCTTTTTTTAGAGTTGATGTACTTGTAAAACTTTTTTGGGTTAGATTTGATATCCCTAGCGATTTGATTTTCAGCTTCGATCTTTGCCAGCCTAATTTCTTTTTTTACAATTTTTATTGCACTCCTTATAATTGCTTAGTGCAGCCTCAGTCCCCTCCTGTTTTAGGACCTTATAGGCATTCTTTTTCCTCTTCATTTTATCCCTAACCTTTCTATTCATCCATAGAGGCCTTTTTTTATTCCTAGACATTTTGTTTCCATATGGGATATACATACTACAATATTGATTGAGAATACGTTTAAAAGCTTGCCATTTCCCTTCAGTGTCCTTCCCTTGTAGTACATTATCCCAGTTCACCAAACTTAGTGCCTGCCTAATTTGATTGAACTTTGCTTTTCTAAAATTCATAGTTTTAGTGGTCCCGCTGCCCCGTGGCCTATCAGTCACCAGATCAAACGTTATCATGTTGTGATCACTATTTCCCAAATGTTCTTGAACCTGCACATTTGATACATTATCTGGTCTATTAGAAATTATCAGATCCAGTAACGCATTCCCCCTAGTTGGTTCCGTTACCATTTGAGTCAAGTAATTGTCCTGTAGTGCTGCCAGAAATCTGCTGCTTTTACCAGAATGGGTAGCCTCAATACCCCAGTCAATGTCTGGAGTGTCAAGTATTTTTCATGTTGAAGAAGAATTTTGCATGTGAATTGTTATAGCAGTGACAGTTGGGTGTATTTGTGTTTTCACATTCACTGTGCAGATTTTGCACACTAACTGTTAAAGAAAAGAAATCTGGAGAGGAATAGGGTGGCTATTGGGGAGGAGGAGGCCACAGTACAGGGTGGGCCATTTATATGGATACACTTTAATATGGCCATTTATATAGATACACCGTTTTATGTGAATGGTGAAGTTAACAAACAACCACCGCTATTGGTCTGACACTAACCCACATTGGATAGATCCCTCCAAGACTGTTGGAACAAAAAAATTAATGGTATGGTGTGGTTTATGGGGTGTATCCATAGATACGGTGTATCTATATAAATGGCCCACCCTGTAGTATACTTTAGTTTTGCAATGTGTAATATTTTATTTCTTCCATTGTATGTGTAAATGCATGTACTTGGTTTTCTCTTTTTCTATTTTCTCTCTCTTCTGTTTTCTTACAGATGGCGGTCGACAAGAATTTTTCATGTTGAAGAAGAGTTTGGCATCGGGTTTGTTATAAGATGTATTTGTTTTTTCTCCTTGCAACTTTATTACTCTTTTTGTCTGACTTTTTTTCTCTTTTCCAGTATAATATGTATGCATGTATAAACAATCTTTTTTTACAGATCACTTTGTGTGCATTTTACGTGTAGTATTTTATATCTGTTATTGTATGTGTTAATGCATGTAAGTTGGTATTTTTTTGTCTGTCTTCTGTTTTTTTTACAGATGGGGTTTACAAGTATTTTTATTATGTTGAAGAAGAATTTTGCATGTGAATTGTTAAAGCAGTGACAGTTGGGTGTATTTCTGTTTTCACATTCACTGTGCAGATTTTGCACACTAACTGTTAAAGAAAAGAAATCTGGAGAGGAATAGGGTGGCTATTGGGGAGGAGGAGGCCACAGTACAGGGTGGGCCATTTATATGGATACACTTTAATATGGCCATTTATATAGATACACCGTTTTATGTGAATGGTGAAGTTAACAAACAACCACCGCCAATTGTCTGACACTAACCCACATTGGATAGATCCCTCCAAGACTGTTGGAACAAAAAAATGATGGTATAGTGAGGATTATGGGGTGTATCCATAGATACGGTGTATCTATATAAAAGGCCCACCCTGTAGTATACTTTCGTTTTGCAATCTGTAATATTTTATTTCTTCCATTGTATGTGTAAATGCATGTACGTTGTTTTCTCTTTTTCTGTTTTCTCTCTCTTCTGTTTTCTTATGGATGGTGGTTGACAAGAATTTTTCATGCTGAAGAAGAGTTTGGCATCGGGTTTGTTATGACATATATTTGTTCTTTCTCCTTGCAACTTATTACTCTTTTTGTCTGACTTTTTTTTCTGTTTTCCAGTATAATAAGTATGCATATATAAACAATCTTTTTTTACAGATCACTTTGTGTGCATTTTACGTGTAGTATTTTATATCTGTTATTGTATGTGTTAATGCATGTAAGTTGGTATTTTTTTGTCTGTCTTCTGTTTTTTTTTACAGATGGGGTTTACAAGTATTTTTCATGTTAAAGAAGAAGAATTTTGCATGTGAATTGTTATGGCTGTGACAGTTGGGCGTATTTGTGTCTTCACATTCACTGTGCAGATTTTGCACACTAACTGTTAAAGAAAAGAAATCTGGAGAGGAATAGGGTGGCTATTGGGGAGGAGGAGGCCACAGTACAGGATGGGCCATTTATATGGATACACTTTAATATGGCCATTTATATAGATACACCGTTTTATGTGAATGGTGAAGTAAACAAACAACCACCGGCATTGGTCTGACACTAACCCACATTAGATCGATCCCTCCAAGACTGTTGGAACAAACAAATTGATGGTATGGTGTGGTTTATGGGGTGTATCCATAGATATGGTGTATCCATATAAATGGCCCACCCTGTAGTGTCTTTTAGTTTTACAATGTAATATTTTATTTCTTCCATTGTATGTGTAAACGCATGTACGTTGTTTTCCCTTTTTTTGTTTTGTCTCTCTTCTGTTTTCTTACAGATGGCGGTCGACAAGAATTTTTCATGTTGAAGAAGAGTTTGGCATCAAGTTTGTTATAACATGTATTTGTTCTTTCTCCTTGCAACTTTATTACTCTTTTTGTCTGACTTTTTTCCCCCCCTTTTTCCAGTAAAATATGTATGCATGTATAAACAATCTTTTTTTACAGATCACTTTGTGTGCATTTTATGTGTAGTATTTTATATCTGTTATTGTATGTGTTAATGCATGTAAGTTGGTATTTTTTGTCTGTCTTCTGTTTTTTTTACAGATGGGGTTTACAAGTATTTTTCATGTTGAAGAAGAATTTTGCATGTGAATTGTTATGGCGGTGACAATTGGGCGTATTTGTGTCTTCACATTCACTGTGCAGATTTTTCACACTAACTGTTAAAGAAAAGAAATCTGGAGAGGAATAGGGTGGCTATTGGGGAGGAGGAGGCCACAGTACAGGGTGGGCCATTTATATGGATACACTTTAATATGGCCATTTATATAGATACACAGTTTTATGTGAATGGTGAAGTAAACAAACAACCACCGCTATTGGTCTGACACTAACCCACACTGGATAGTTCCCTCCAAGACTGTTGGAACAAAAAAATTGATGGTATGGTGTGGTTTATGGGGTGTATCCATAGATACAGTGTATCTATATAAATGGCCCACCCTGTAGTATACTTTAGTTTTGCAATGTGTAATATTTTATTTCTTCCATTGTATGTGAAAATGCATGTACGTTGTTTTCTCTTTTTTCTGTTTTCTCTCTCTTCTGTTTTCTTACAGATGGCGGTCGACAAGAATTTTTCATGTTGAAGAAGAGTTTGGCATCGGGTTTGTTATAACATGTATTTGTTCTTTCTCCTTGCAACTTTATTACTCTTTTTGTCTGACTTTTTTTTTCTCTTTTCCAGTATAATATGTATGCATATATAAACAATCTTTTTTTTACAGATCACTTTGTGTGCATTTTACGTGTAGTATTTTATATCTGTTATTGTATGTGTTAATGCATGTAAGTTGGTATTTTTTTGTCTGTCTTCTGTTTTTTTACAGATGGGGTTTACAAGTATTTTTCATGTTGAAGAAGAATTTTGCATGTGAATCGTTATGGCGGTGACAGTTGGGCGGACTTATTTCTTTACATTCACTGTGCAGATTTTGCACACTAACTGTTAAAGAAAAGTAATCTGGAGAGGAATAGGTGGCTATTGGGGAGGAGGAGGCCACGGTACAGGGTGGGCCATTTATATGGATACACTTTAATATGGCTATTTATATAGATACACCATTTTATGTGAATGGTGAAGTAAACAAACAACCACCGCTATTGGTCTGACACTAACCCACATTGGAAAGATCCCTCCAAGACTGTTGGAACAAAAAAATTGATAGTATGGTGTGGTTTATGGGGTGTATCCATAGATACGGTGTATCCATGTAAATGGCCCACCCTGTAGTATATTTTAGTTTAGCAATGTGTAATATTTTATTTCTTCCATTGTATGTGTAAATGCATGTACGTTGTTTTCTCTTTTTCTGTTTTCTCTCTCTTCTGTTTTCTTACAGATGGCGGTCGACAAGAATTTTTCATGTTGAAGAAGAGTTTGGCATCGGGTTTGTTATAACATGTATTTGTTCTTTCTCCTTGCAACTTTATTACTCTTTTAGTCTGACTTTTTTTTTCTCTTTTCCAGTATAATATGTATGCATGTATAAACAATCTTTTTTTACAGATCACTTTGTGTGCATTTTACATGTAGTATTTTATATCTGTTATTGTATGTGTTAATGCATGTAAGTTGATATTTGTTTGTCTGTCTTCTGTTTTTGTACAGATGGGGTTTATAAGTATTTTTCATGTTGAAGAAGAGTTTTGCATGTGAATTTTTATGGCGGTGACAGTTGGGCATATTTGTGTCTTCACATTCACTGTGCAGATTTTGCACACTAACTGTTAAAGAAAAGAAATCTGGAGAGGAATAGGGTGGCTATTGTTGAGGAGGAGGCCACAGTACATGGTGGGCCATTTATATGGATACACTTTAATATGGCCATTTATATAGATACACCGTTTTATGTGAATGGTGAAGTAAACAAACAACCACCGGCATTGGTCTGACACTAACCCACATTAGATCGATCCCTCCAAGACTGTTGGAACAAACAAATTGATGGTATGGTGTGGTTTATGGGGTGTATCCATAGATATGGTGTATCCATATAAATGGCCCACCCTGTAGTGTCTTTTAGTTTTACAATGTAATATTTTATTTCTTCCATTGTATGTGTAAACGCATGTACGTTGTTTTCCCTTTTTTTGTTTTGTCTCTCTTCTGTTTTCTTACAGATGGCGGTCGACAAGAATTTTTCATGTTGAAGAAGAGTTTGGCATCAAGTTTGTTATAACATGTATTTGTTCTTTCTCCTTGCAACTTTATTACTCTTTTTGTCTGACTTTTTTCCCCCCCTTTTTCCAGTAAAATATGTATGCATGTATAAACAATCTTTTTTTACAGATCACTTTGTGTGCATTTTATGTGTAGTATTTTATATCTGTTATTGTATGTGTTAATGCATGTAAGTTGGTATTTTTTGTCTGTCTTCTGTTTTTTTTACAGATGGGGTTTACAAGTATTTTTCATGTTGAAGAAGAATTTTGCATGTGAATTGTTATGGCGGTGACAATTGGGCGTATTTGTGTCTTCACATTCACTGTGCAGATTTTTCACACTAACTGTTAAAGAAAAGAAATCTGGAGAGGAATAGGGTGGCTATTGGGGAGGAGGAGGCCACAGTACAGGGTGGGCCATTTATATGGATACACTTTAATATGGCCATTTATATAGATACACAGTTTTATGTGAATGGTGAAGTTAACAAACAACCACCGCTATTGGTCTGACACTAACCCACACTGGATAGTTCCCTCCAAGACTGTTGGAACAAAAAAATTGATGGTATGGTGTGGTTTATGGGGTGTATCCATAGATACAGTGTATCTATATAAATGGCCCACCCTGTAGTATACTTTAGTTTTGCAATGTGTAATATTTTATTTCTTCCATTGTATGTGTAAATGCATGTACGTTGTTTTCTCTTTTTTCTGTTTTCTCTCTCTTCTGTTTTCTTACAGATGGCGGTCGACAAGAATTTTTCATGTTGAAGAAGAGTTTGGCATCGGGTTTGTTATAACATGTATTTGTTCTTTCTCCTTGCAACTTTATTACTCTTTTAGTCTGACTTTTTTTTTCTCTTTTCCAGTATAATATGTATGCATGTATAAACAATCTTTTTTTACAGATCACTTTGTGTGCATTTTACATGTAGTATTTTATATCTGTTATTGTATGTGTTAATGCATGTAAGTTGATATTTGTTTGTCTGTCTTCTGTTTTTGTACAGATGGGGTTTATAAGTATTTTTCATGTTGAAGAAGAGTTTTGCATGTGAATTTTTATGGCGGTGACAGTTGGGCATATTTGTGTCTTCACATTCACTGTGCAGATTTTGCACACTAACTGTTAAAGAAAAGAAATCTGGAGAGGAATAGGGTGGCTATTGTTGAGGAGGAGGCCACAGTACATGGTGGGCCATTTATATGGATACACTTTAATATGGCCATTTATATAGATACGCCGTTTTATGTGAATGGTGAAGTTAAGAAACAACAACCGCTGTTGGTCTGACACTAACCCACATTGGATAGACCCCTCCAAGACTGTTGGAACAAAAAAATTGATGGTATGGTGTGGTTTATGGGGTGTATCCATAGATACGGTGTATCCATATAAATGGCCCACCCTGTAGTATACTTTAGTTTTGCAATGTGTAATATTTTATTTCTTCCATTGTATGTGTAAATGCATGTACGTTGATTTCTCTTTTTCTGTTTTGTCTCTCTTCTGTTTTCTTACAGATGGCGGTCGACAAGAATTTTTCATGTTGAAGAAGAGTTTGGCATCGGGTTTGTTATAACATGTATTTGTTCTTTCTCCTTTCAACTTTATTACTCTTTTTGTCTAACTTTTTTTTTCTCTTTTCCAGTATAATATGTATGCATGTATAAACAATCTTCCTTTACAGATCACTTTGTGTGCATTTTACGTGTAGTATTTTATATCTGTTATTGTATGTGTTAATGCATGTAAGTTGGTATTTTTTTTTTGTCTGCCTTCTGTTTTTTTTACAGATGGGGTTTACAAGTATCTTTCATGTTGAAGAAGAATTTTGCATGTGATTGTTATGGCGGTGACAGTTGGGCGTACTTATGTCTTCACATTCACTGTGCATATTTTGCGCACTAACTGTTAAAGAAAAGAAATCTGGAGAGGAATAGGTGGCTATTGGGGAGGAGGAGGCCACAGTACAGGGTGGGCCATTTATATGGATACACTTTAATATGGCTATTTATATAGATACACCATTTTATGTGAATGGTGAAGTAAACAAACAACCACCGCTATTGGTCTGACACTAACCCACATTGGAAAGATCCCTCCAAGACTGTTGGAACAAAAAAATTGATAGTATGGTGTGGTTTATGGGGTGTATCCATAGATACGGTGTATCCATGAAAATGGCCCACCCTGTAGTATCTTTTAGTTTAGCAATGTGTAATATTTTATTTCTTCCATTGTATGTGTAAATGCATGTACGTTGTTTTCTCTTTTTCTGTTTTGTCTCTCTTCTGTTTTCTTACAGATGGCGGTCGACAAGAATTTTTCATATTAATGAAGAGTTTGGCATCGGGTTTGTTATAACATGTATTTGTTCTTTCTCCTTGCAACTTTATTACTCTGACTTTTTTTTCTCTTTTCCAGTATAATATGTATGCATGTATGAACAATCTTCCTTTACAGATCACTTTGTGTTCATTTTACGTGTAGTATTTTATATCTGTTATTGTATGTGTTAATGCATGTAAGTTGGTATTTTTTTTGTCAGTCTTCTGTTTTTTTACAGACGGGGTTTACAAGTATTTTTCATGTTGAAGAAGAATTTTGCATGTGAATTGTTATGGCGGTGACAGTTGGGCGTATTTGTGTCTTCACATTCACTGTGCATATTTTGCACACGAATTGTTAAAGAAAATACATCTGGAGAGCAATAGGGTGGCTATTGGGGAGGAGGAGGCCACAGTACAGGGTGGGCCATTTATATGGATACACTTTAATATGGCTATTTATATAGATACACCGTTTTATGTGAATAATGAAGTTAACAAACAACCACCGCTATTGGTCTGACACTAACCCACATTGGATAGATTCCTCCAAGACTGTTGGAACAAAAAAATTGATGGTATTGTGTGGTTTATGTGGTGTATCCATAGATACGGTGTATCTATATAAATGGCACACCCTCTAGTATACTTTAGTTTTGCAATGTGTAATACTTTATTTCTTCCATTGTATGTGTAAATGCATGTACGTTGTATTCTCTTTTTCTGTTTTGTCTCTCTTCTGTTTTCTTACAGATGGCGGTCGACAAGAATTTTTCATATTAAAGAAGAGTTTGGCATCGGGTTTGTTATAACATGTATTTGTTCTTTCTCCTTGCAACTTTATTACTCTGTTTGTCTGACTTTTTTTTTTCTCTTTTCCAGTATAATATGTATGCATGTATAAACAATCTTCCTTTACAGACCACTTTGTGTGCATTTTACGTGTAGTATTTTATATCTGTTATTGTATGTTTTAATGCATGTAAGTTGGTATTTTTTTTTGTCTGCCTTCTGTTTTTTTTACAGATGGGGTTTACAAGTATTTTTCATGTTGAAGAAGAATTTTGCATGTGAATTGTTATGGCGGTGACAGTTGGGCGTATTTGTGTCTTCACATTCACTGTGCATATTTTGCACACGAACTGTTAAAGAAAAGAAATCTGGAGAGGAATAGGGTGGCTATTGGGGAGGAGGAGGCCACAGTACAGGGTGGGCCATTTATATGGATACACTTTAATATGGCTATTTATATAGATACGCCGTTTTATGTGAATGGTGAAGTTAACAAACAACAACCGCTGTTGGTCTGACACTAACCCACATTGGATAGACCCCTCCAAGACTGTTGGAACAAAAAAATTGATAGTATGGTGTGGTTTATGGGGTGTATCCATAGATACGGTGTATCCATGAAAATGGCCCACCCTGTAGTATCTTTTAGTTTAGCAATGTGTAATATTTTATTTCTTCCATTGTATGTGTAAATGCATGTACGTTGTTTTCTCTTTTTCTGTTTTCTCTCTCTCTTCTGTTTTCTTACAGATGGCGGTCGACAAGAATTTTTCATGTTGAAGAAGAGTTTGGCATCGGGTTTGTTATAACATGTATTTGTTCTTTCTCCTTGCAACTTTATTACTCTTTTTGTCTGACTTTTTTTTTCTCTTTTCCAGTATAATATGTATGCATGTATAAACAATCTTTTTTTACAGATCATTTTGTGCATTTTACGTGTAGTATTTTATATCTGTTATTGTATGTGTTAATGCATGTAAGTTGATTTTTTTTGTCTGTCTTCTGTTTTTTTACAGATGGGGTTTACAAGTATTTTTCATGTTGAAGAAGAATTTTGCATGTGAATTGTTATGGCGGTGACAGTTGGGGATATTTGTGTCTTCGCTTTCACTGTGCAGATTTTGCACACTAACTGTTAAAGAAAAGAAATCTGGAGAGGAATAGGGTGGCTATTGGGGAGGAGGAGGCCACAGTACATGGTGGGCCATTTATATGGATACATTTTAAAGTGACTCTGTAACAAAAATTACAACGTTTTTTCTACCATCCTACAAGTTCCTAAACCTATTCTAATCTGTTCTGGCTCACTGCAGCACTGTGTACTATCACGGTCTCTGTAATAAATCAATGTATCTTTCCCCTGTCAGACTTGTCGGCCTGTGTCTGGAAGGCTGCCAACTCTTCCGTGCTGGTCTGTTCCTCTATGAACACTCCAGTGTGTGTTTTATTTACATAAGCCAGCAGCTTCTCTGCTATCTTATCAGTGATAGAAGAGTGCTGGATAAAAATCCTCCTCTGTTAGGCTGTGAAAGTAGCTGGTTGACACATACTGAGGAATTACAAACACAGGCACAGGCAGAGCTGTCTGCAGGAAGCCTGTAATGTTCAGTGCATGAGAGAAGAAGCGGACAGAAGGTAAACACACAAATGATCTTTTGAGATTCAAAAGGAAAGCTGTATACAGCCTGCTTGTGTATGGATGTTTTTTCTATGTGTGGACATATTGTACATCAATCTACTTCCTGTTTTGGTGGCCATTTTGTTTGTTTATAAACAAACTTTTTAAAACTGCTTTTGACTACTTTTAATGCGGCGAGGAGCGGCGAAATTGTGACAGAGGGTAATAGGAGATGTCCCCTAACGCACTGGTATGTTTACTTTTGTGTGATTTTAACAATACAGATTCTCTTTAATATGGCCATTTATATAGATACACCGTTTTATGTGAATGGTGAAGTAAACTACCAACCACCGCTATTGCTCTGACACTAACCCACATTGGATAGATCCCTCCAAGACTGTTGGAACAAAATAATTGATGGTATGGTGTGGTTTATGGGGTGTATCCATAGATACAGTGTATCTATATAAATGGCCCACCCTGTAGTATACTTTAGTTTTGCAATGTGTAATATTTTATTTCTTCCATTGTATGTGTAAATGCATGTACGTTGTTTTCTCTTTTTCTGTTTTCTCTCTCTTCTGTTTTCTTACAGATAGCAGCCGACAAGAATTTTTCATGTTGAAGAAGAGTTTGGCATCGGGTTTGTTATAACATGTATTTGTTCTTTCTCCTTGCAACTTTATTACTCTTTTTGTCTGACTTTTTTTTTCTCTTTTCCAGTTTAATATGTATGCATGTATAAACAATTTTTTTTTACAGATCACTTTGTGTGCATTTTACGTGTAGTATTTTATATCTGATATTGTATGTGTTAATTCATGTAAGTTGGTATTTTTTTGTCTGTCTTCTGTTTTTTTACAGATGGGGTTTACAAGTATTTTTCATGTTGAAGAAGAATTTTGCATGTGAATTGTTATGGCAGTGAGAGTTGGGCGTACTTATGTCTTTACATTCACTGTGCAGATTTTGCACACTAACTGTTAAAGAAAAGAAATCTGGAGAGGAATAGGTGGCTATTGGGGAGGAGGAGGCCACAGTACAGGTTGGGCCATTTATATGGATACACTTTAATATGGCTATTTATATAGATACACCGTTTTATGTGAATGGTGAAGTAAACAAACAACCACCGCTATTGGTCTGACACTAACCCACATTGGAAAGATCCCTCCAAGACTGTTGGAACAAAAAATTGATAGTATGGTGTGGTTTATGGGGTGTATCCATGTAAATGGCCCACCCTGTAGTATCTTTTAGTTTAGCAATGTGTAATATTTTTTTTCTTCTATTGTATGTGTAGTTGCATGTACATTGTTTTCTCTTTTTCTGTTTTGTCTCTCTTCTGTTTTCTTACAGATGACAGTCGACAAGTATTTTTCATGTTGAAGAAGAGTTTGGCATCGGGTTTGTTATAACATGTATTTGTTCTTTCTCCTTGCAACTTTATTACTCTTTTTGTCTGACTTTTTTTTTCTCTTTTCCAGTATATTATGTATGCATGTCTAAACAATCTTTTTTTACAGATCACTTTGTGTGCATTTTACGTGTAGTATTTTATATCTGTTATTATATGAGTTAATGCATGTAAGTTGGTATTTTTTTGTCTGTCTTCTGTTTTTTTTACAGATGGGGTTTACAAGTATTTTTCATGTTGAAGAAGAATTTTGCATGTGAATTGTTATGGCGGTGACAGTTGGGCGTATTTGTGTCTTCACACTCACTGTGCAGATTTTGCACACTAACTGTTAAAGAATAGAAATCTGGTGAGGAATAGGGTGGCTATTGGGGAGGAGGAGGCCACAGTACAGGGTAACAAAATTTTCAGCCTTAGATCTTCTATCCTATAAGTTCCTTTGCCTGTTCTACTGTGCTCTGGCTTACTGCAGCCTTTCCTAATTGCACAGTAGCTGTGTTATTTTTGTTATATGATCTAATCTTCTCTCTTCTGTCAGCAGAGGCTGGAATGTGTGGAATGTGCTGCACTGCTTGTCATTGGCAGAAGCTATACACACCCCCTCCAGGCCCCCTGCAGGCTCTGTATGACTCACACACTCTGCTTATGTGAGCCTATAACAAGCTGGTTAGTTTGTTTGTAAACACTGCCTACAACTGGCAATTACAAGCCAGGTTTGCAGCAGAGAGTGGCAGAAACAGTACAGAGGGGCCCAGGAGAACATAATGAATAGAATGGTATGCTTTTTGCTTTAAAAACTTCAGAGTACAGATTCTCTTTAAGACACAGTATGTGTATCCCAGCAGACACAAATTAGACACAGATAAGGAAATTCAAATACACATTATGGATCGAGAAAGCATGAGAAGTCAAAATAATCGTTCATTTCTAACTCTCCCATCACATTGCTTGGAAGAATGAGGAGGACCTCTTCTCTTTCAAGTCTTCTCTGTCTGTCCCCTGCTCTGGCAGTTGGCGGAACATGGCAGAGACCAGCAAACGTTAGTTTGGAGGGATAACCATTATGTGCTTCCCTCATACGATGCATCAGACGTGGTGATCCTTATCCGGAGGACACTGCGTTATAATGTTCCCAGAACCTCCTATTCATAGAAATAGTGGTATCCCCTATATAGAACCTCCAGCAAGTACTGAATAAGTACATTACCAGTAATGAATGTCCGTATGTAGCGCTTAAGTAGACCCACGTTGAAAAAATACAATACTCCCAGATCAAAAAACATACAAAAAGAACCCTAGTGTCCAGTCCCCTCTCAACATGTTCCCTGGTGTCTAGTGGCCACCCTCAATTTACCATAGCATGTACCCTGGTGTCTAGTGGATGCCCACCCTCTTGCCTTGTGCCCCTTGAAAAGTACAGGCAGCAGTGGAATGTCAACTTACCTGATCCGGGTCCAGACACACTGCACTGGGTCTCTGTATCTTCCCTCACATTACATTTGACCTCTAGTGTTTGTAGCTAGCGCTCTACTCTCTGCATGAGCTACAAACACTAGAGGGGAACATGGTGGTCAGGTTGATCATTATCTGATGGGGGTCGGAGGCTGCTGTATACACGGGATTCTTGAAGGAGGAGGTTGTTATCTGCAGTCTCGGACCGAGTTTTATCTAGCGTGTGCACACCTTGATTGGAAAGGGTAAGTGACTGTACACTTTGACCACATTTATGAACATTATGAGCTATAATCTTTGGTTAACAGATGTAATAAAAGTTTATGCTTCACAGAAGCCTACCACGGTAGGGTTTGATTTACTAAGGCATCTTGAGACCTTCAAGCATATCCAGCACAAAGTCCTAAATGATCCAGAAAACCCTCCATAAATCAGGCCCACAGAATCCATAAACGAGTCCAAAAGCAATAACAGAATATAGAAAAACAGGTAGAAAGTACATCTTCTCCAGAAAATTAACACTGAACTTTTAATATTAGCGTTCAGTTTATAAACGGTTCACAGTCACAAGTTACAAAACAAAAAAAGTGTAAACAATTTAGGACAATATGCACTAGAATATTAATCAAAGCTGGACCCCAGGCAGACAAATAAGAACAGAGAACTGATTATGTACAAGTTTTAACCTATCCAAAAGTTTTACGTTCTGGCCAGCCTGTCCTGTGAGTCAGATGGCCAAGCCACATAGCACACCTTTTTATCTCTCTGTAACTAAACAACACAGCCAACTGATGGGACAGCTTTGATGGCATTACAATGAGGAGTTACAACTGTGATCTCCTGGCCCATAATCAATGTTCACACTGGTAGACTTACAGCATTGTGAAATGTAATAAAGCCTGACTGGCTCATAGTGCAGTCCTCTAGATCACAGTGTAAGTCTGAGTGTGCAAAGGACTACTTCAAGGCGATATAAAGTTACACCTTGTTACTTATATATTAGCTGTATTTAAAAGTTGCATTAAATTATTCTTTATTAAATACATATTTTGGTTAAAGCATGGAGTTTTGAATCAGGATGATACCATTTTTGGTTAAATGAAAAGAAAGTGTAAGCTTTCAGCTAATAAACCTTCAGACTCAATTCCTGTATGCTCTGAAGCAGGCTTATTAGCTGAAAGCTTACTCTTTCTTTTCAGTTAACCAAAAAATTGTATCATCCTGATACAAAACAATTTGCTTTTACTGATGGCTAACACGGTACAATACTCTAGTCCTACTACATATTTGGGTTAGTTAGTAATTTGATTACATTTGCCTGTAGTTCAGCTTTAAAAATAAATATGGAATATTGTCTCAGAAAAAAAAAAGTTACAGTTAAGTACTTTACAAAGTGCATTTCTCTTGGGACGGCTTGGTCAAACTAAGTCCACCATTTTATTTGAGGATATATTTTGTGTTAGCTGGCAATGTTAAGCATGGCTTATCACGCCATATTAATGTGTCTCCCAATGGGAAATACCCATTACAGACATGCACATATATTAGGTGACAAAGACTAATAATCTTAGAGACATGCTTTCTCTCCTAAGCATTCCTGACATAATTTAATAACAGCAGCCTAACATTCAGTGCTACCCCTATTGCACCCCAAGTCCATAATAATAGGGTTCATCTGGGCGGTAGCCATATGCGGTTGCAGGTCTCCCAGGTATACCAGTGGGCTGTCCAAAATTGTCAAAACTGATTCTAAAAGAGAAAAGAAAGTACAATGCATCAGAGCTTACTAAGAAACAACTTACAAACTTATATGAGTAGTGTCAGACACCAACTGATAAAAAAAGGACCATTTTCAGTATGTGTGGTTAAAAGGCAAAATATATTGTTACATGAGCATTTTTAGCATATCCTATATGTGCTTTTTTACTGGAGCTTTAATGCATTCCTTATAATGAAGGGCATACACATCTATAATTTCCAGGTAAAGAATGTGATACTTTGATCCTTGGGGGGGGGGGGGGGGGGGGGCAGGGGTTTTTAGTTTAAGGGCAATGATTTTATTCCTGTGATTTATCCTTCACCTAAATCAGGGTACAAAGATGCTTAAGGGGCTAAACTTGATGTGTATTTTTTCAAGCTAGGTAACTATAGAGTAACATGAATGAACAGATCCTTAATTTTTGCGACTACCCAAAACAAGTTCAGACAGTTTTTGGCAAACTGCTATGCCGAAGTTTATAAATAATTTTATGCAAACTATCTGCAGACTGTCAAAATGCGTTTTGGCCAAGCCTATGCAGTTGTGGTATTACAATATTACTCTGTTTGAATTATGTGGTTTTGAGGTGTTCAAGAAGTCACCAAACCAGTTCTAGGACTGGCCATATAATTCTAATAATATTTACCAATGAGCTATATTACAGTATTACTTTTGACAGTGGTGTGTATGCACTAATCTGTTAAGCAGGTTAGGCCTTGGTAGGGGATTGGTAAGGTATAGCACTACCCAATATTAGAATATTGGTAATTTTACTAATATTCTACTAGTTGTTCTCTCTGGCGCCCAATACTTCCCTGGCACCCATTTTGAATGTACGCATGGGGATGTCAGTCTGTCAGTACTCAGACCACATGCTGCACACTGCATCAAATTGGTCTGCATAGCTGTCGTCCCAGAGGCAAGCCTCTTCTAACGATAAGGCACAAGAAAACCCGCACACAGTTTTCCGAAGACAAGCAGACTAAGGACATGGTTTACTGGAACCATATCCTGTGCCTCTTATGTGTGCGTTGTGGCAACCAGGTGTGGAATACAAAGTTAAGTGTGTCATGCCTACAGTTAAGCATGGTGGTGGGAAGGTCATAGTTTGGGGCTGCATGAGTGCTGCCGGCACTGGGAAGCGACAGATCACTGAGGTAACCATGTATGCCAACATGTAATGTGACATATTGAAGCAGAGCATGATCCTCTCCCTTTGGGCACTGGGACACAGGGCAGTATTTCAACATGATAATAACTCCAAACACACCTCCAAAGCAACAAATGCCTTGCTAAAAAAAATAACGGTAAAGATGCTGGACTAGCCACGCATGTCTCCAGACTTATAACATACTGAGTATCTGTAGGGCATCCTCAAACAGGAGGAGGAGTGCATGGCCTCTAACATCTATAAGCTTCGTGATAGCATCATGGTGGAGTGGAAGTAGCTTCTAATGGCAATCGGTTAAGCTCTAGTAAATTGCATGCCGAAAACTGTCCAGAACTGTCAGTGCTGGAAAATAATTGACACTTTCAGCAGAACTTTGACATTCTTCACTGAGGGATGTACTCACTTTAGTTGCCAGCGGTTTAGACATTAATGGCTGTGTTGAATTATTTTGATGGGACAGCAAATTTACACTGTTATACATGCTGTACACTAACTACATTGTATCAAAGTTTCATATCTTCAGTGTTGTCCCATGAAATAATATAATGAAATATTTACAAAAATATGTGAGAGGTGTACAAATTTGTTAGATACCATAGATCATAACCTCTAAACATACTGTAGATCATAACCTCTAAAATAGATATGTGCTATATTCACCCAGTGCCAAATGTGTGTTGACCAAGGAGGTCTCCATTCTGAAGCTGACAATCATTGAACATATCTGGGCTCACTGCACCTTCAGATGGCATCAGTCCTTCAAAGAGCAATAACTTCATGTTAATTCCAATAAAAATTGTATCGCACATTCTTTCTTGGAAAACAAAACATAGCCCAGTGTTTACCTGCACTATAAAACAAATCAGGCCTTTCCAGAATGTCTCCTTCATGGATAAATGGTTCAATGGGTTCATCACCATATAGATACTGCTCATTTTCATCCATTTGTCGACTTTCTACCATTTCTAGCCATTGAGAGTTGTGCCAGCGGAATTTCTCACTTTGTATCTTTTTTGCCCATTCTTCATCATATTCCTAAAAATGAATACATATGATGGTTATATTAATAATGATTAAACTATTACATCTCCAAGTTAAAAATGTTCATTTAAAAAAAATCTAAATTCAACTAGTTTTATAATAGTTTATGGCACTAAAAGTCCAAAGATTTTCCGGAACTGGCAGTCATTCTAGCGCCCGTTTTTGAAACAGGGTTAATTGACTAGTCTTACAATACAACTAACATGCATATGCTCACATCTGTTTTACACTCAAGTTATTGGTGAATTTTATTCACTGCTTCAATTGAGCTAAACGCTGTTTGCAACATAAGCTTACAGTTATGAGCATTTAAATGTATGTAGTATTCAACTTTAAAGCAAACCTGAGAGACAAGGAGGGAGAAAAAAACTACCTAGGGCTTCCTCCAGCACCCTCCAGACTGATCATTCCCTCGCCATCCTCATCCACCACCTGGATCGTTCACAATTGGCCCCGAAAGTCCAATTGCACAGCCCGACCACATGCCTCCCTGTCGTTGGCAGCATTATGCGTCTGCACAGTACTACTACTCCGGGGCAGTTACCGGCCATGAAGGAGCGTGCACGGCCAGACTGAGCCTGCGCCAACTGGAGGACTTTCTGAGCTCAATTGCGGACAAGTCAGGTGGCGGAGGAGGAAAGCGAGGGAGCGATCAGCCTGGTGGAGTCCTGGAGGAAGCCCCAGGTATGTATAATTTTTGCACCAACTGGAGGACTTTCTGAGCTCAATTGCAGACAAGTCAGGCGGTGGAGGAGGAAAGCGAGGGAGCGATCAGCCTGGAGGGGGCTGGAGGAAGCCCCAAATATGTATACTTTTTTTTCTCCCTCCCCATCTCAGGTACCCTTTCATTGTATGTTCTGTTTTTAATTCTCTTTCAAGATTAATGGATAATTATCTATTCCTTTGACATTCCTGCTTCATTTTTTATGAAGACTTGATAAAACATTTTTCAAATTTAATTGGATATTAAAGAGAATCTGTATTGTTAAAATCGCTCAAAAGTAAACATACCAGTGCGTTAGGGGACATCTCCTATTACCCTCTGTCACAATTTCGCCGCTCCTCGCCGCATTAAAAGTGGTTAAACACAGTTTTAAAAAGTTTGTTTGTAAACAAACAAAATGGCCACCAAAACAGGAAGTAGGTTGATGTACACTATGTCCACACATAGAAAAATACATCCATACACAAGCAGGCTGTATACACAATTCCTTTTGAATCTCAAGAGATCATTTGTGTGTTTCTTTCCCCCATGCACTGAAGTTTCAGGCTGCTCTTTTCTTCCTGCAAACAGCTTTGCCCTTGTTTGTAATTCCTCAGTATGTGAAAGCCCAGCCAGCTCAGAGGACGATTTATCCAGCTTGTAAAAGATAAGAGAGAAGCTGCTCTAATCTAAATAATACACAGGCAGTGTGCATAGAGGGGCCTGGAAGGGGGAGTTCATAGCAGAACCACAACACTGAAGAACTTGGCAGCCTTCCAGACACAGGCTGACAAGTCTGACAGGGGAAAGATACATTGATTTATTACAGAGACAGTGATAGTATAAAGTGCTGCAGTTAGCCAGAACACATTAGAATAGCTTTTGGAACTTGTAGGATGATAAAAAACAGGATGCAATTTTTGTTACGGAGTCTCTTTAAAGAGACTCCGTAACAAAAATTGCATCCTGTTTTTTATCATCCTACAAGTTCCAAAAGCTATTCTGATGTGTTGTGGCTTACTGCAGCACTTTGTACTATCACAGTCTCTGTAATAAATCAACTTATCTCTCTCTTGTCAGACTGGTCAGCCTGTGTCTGGAAGGCTGCCAAGTTCTTCAATGTTGTGGTTCTGCTATGAACTCCCCCTTCCAGGCCCCTCTATGAACACTGCCTGTGTGTTATTTAGATTAGAGCAGCTTCTCTCTTCTCTTTTACAAGCTGGATAAATCGTCCTCTGAGCTGGCTGGGCTTTCACATAGTGAGGAATTACAGACAAGGGCAAAGCTGTTTGCAGGAAGAAAAGAGCAGCCTGAAACTTCAGTGCATGAGAGATGCAGGGGGAAAGAAACACACAAATGATCTCTTGAGATTCAAAAGAAAGGCTGTATACAGCCTGCTTGTGTATGGATGTATTTTCTATGTGTGGACATACTGTACATCAACCTACTTCCTGTTTTGGTGGCCATTTTGTTTGTTTATAAACAAACTTTTTAAAACTGTTTTTAACCACTTTTAATGCGGCGGGGAGCAGCGAAATTGTGACAGAGGGTAATAGGAGATGTCCCCTAACGCACTGGTATGTTTACTTCTGTGTGATTTTAACAATACAGATTCTCTTTAAAGATTTTGCTCACACCATTCATGGATGCAGATTTTATACAGTATGTAGACTCTCAATGTGATTCATAGATCACATGGGTTACACCTGTCTGTTAAAATCAATCATAAGTTTTGTAACGGAATATATGCCATATTAACATATCTGTGTAATCATACTCCATTCAGAAAAGCATTCAAACTTAGCTTAGTGTACTTTGTGTGTCTTTAGCTTTGTGTTTATTGGGAAACATGGTGACAAGGGTGCACAGAGCCACAGTAACAACGACACTGCTCAGAACAGCCACAATGGCCTACCTCTAATGGTGCCCATACTGTACACGGTACAATAAAAAAATTCGATTTTCCCATTTATCAAACCAAAACGATCAAATCAAATGAAAGTCAAAAATAATATTTTTTTCAATCAAGAAAAACAAACAACTATAGCGTTTTTTCAATAAAAATCAGGTCGGACAAGTTGGAAAAGTCTTTATATTCGATCTAACAGAATAATAAAACAAAATTATCTAATCCAAAAAAAATAATAAAAAAAAAAAATTGTACCATGTATGGACACCATTAGAGAAACTAATGTAAATAAAGCACCAGCCTCTTGCTCGGTGCAGTTGTCCAACCATTCTACACCCCGCCCCCTTTGTTACCTATTCCATTTCTCCCAAAGACTTTTTGTAATTATTATGATTTGGAAAATGTTGATGGTGAGCTATTGATGAGGATTGCCAGTTATTACATCTGTATCTCAATGCGTATACTTAGTTTTGTATACTTTGGCTGCAGCTCTTATCTGGAGTGCGCTAATTATGCAGCCATACTTTTGCACAGATCCTGGAGTATACAAATAGGTATTGGAGTGCTAATATACTGTATAACTTTCTTTGTTGCACAGACTAACCAGCAAGCTCATGGTGACCCAGAACTCATTGGAGTGTGTAAGGGACACAGGGATATTGCATATATTCAGCAGTGTTGCTCTGGGAGACATCTCAAGCTCACTCCAACCTGAATTATCGCAAATTCTTTCTGTTTTAGGAAAGAAAACTTTTATTTTTCTTAACATCTTAGTAAGGGGGCTTTTAGGACCATTGTAGTCCCTTACACACTCCAATGAGTTCTGGGTCACCATGAGCTTGCTGGTTAGTCTGTGCCTCTCGGATTCACAAGCCCTACTCCATAGAGCCAAATTAATCCATGGCATGCACTGATGAGGATCAAACAATCCGAAATAGTCTGTATGCATGTTGGATTATTATGGCTCTGTACAAATTAACAAACTGACACATCATTGCATTCCAGCGGTTGTGGAGGTGTGTTTAGCTTCTAAGGGTACAATGGTTAAAGGGACTCCGAGCAGTGCAGAAACTATGGAAAGATGCATATCATTTTAAAGCTCTCTTTCTCCTCTTTCCAATGATATATATCCCGCTGCCCTACACCTTTTAGTTTTTGCTATTTTCGCGATTGAAATTGCCGCGGCCGTGAATTCAATCGTGAAAATAAAGAAAACTAAAAGGCGTAGGACAACGATTTAGGTGTCGCCAGAAAGAGGAGAAAGAGAGCTTTAAAATGATATCCATCTTTCCATAGTTACATTGTATTACACAGGGCGACTTTTTCTGCTGAATGGAGCTGCTGACACTGGGGAAAGTGTCGTCCTGTGTAATACAAGTAACTATGGAAAGATGGATATCATTTTAAAGCTCTCTTTCTCCTCTTTCTGGCGACACCTAAATCGTCGCTCTACGCCTTTTAGTTTTCTTTATTTTCGCGATTGAAATCGCGGCCGCGGCAATTTCAATCGCGAAAATAGCGAAAACTAAAAGGCGTAGGGCCGCGGTTTATATAGCATTGGAAAGAGGAGAAAGAGCTTTAAAATGATATGCATCTTTCCATAGTTTCTGCACTGCTCGGAGTCCCTTTAATTTGCATATATTCAGCAGTGTTGCTCTGGGAGACATCTCAAGCTCACTCCAACCTGAATTATCGCAAATTCTTTCTGTTTTAGGAAAGCAAACTTTTGTTTTTCTTTGTTGCAGTCTTGGACAAACAAGTATTTGGCAACATTATTCTCTGGACTGCACACACATATATATATATATATATATATATATATATATATATATATATATATATATATATTACTGTATATATGCATTTCCACAAAGTAAACTTTGGAGCTTACAAATTAGTATGGGAATGCAAACAACATATTTCTTTTGAAGAACCATTACTGATTTTCTACTTACCAGATTTAATTGACCTACGTGTAGATACCATCTGCTTTAGGTTTGCAGAACTTACTATGCATATATATGTGCATGATATTTGCATGATTGAGTGCAAACAACTTAACCCTTTCCATACCAGCAGTCTCTGGCTCCTTAAAGTAAACCAGAGACTAAGCACCCTCATGTATTTTACCATATATATCAGTAGGAACATTAGAGAAAACACCTACCCTGTTTTCGGTTTCATCCTACACTGCTCAGCCCACCTGTTATCAGCCATGATAAAATCCCTAACTGAGCATTCAGTCTGGCTTTGCTCAAGAATTATTATAGCTGAGTCTGTCTTCTCTGATGTCTTTTCAAGCCCAAGCCTGCCCCTTTCTGGCTCTGCTATAATGACTCCGCTATAATGATTCCTGAGCAAAGCCAGACTTAATTCTCAGGTCGGGGATTTTATCAGGGCTGCTAACAGGCAGGCTGAGCAGTGAAGGATGAAACAGAAATCAGGGTAGGTGTTTTCTCTGATGTTCCCACTGATATATATGGTAAAATACATGAGGGTGCTACGGCTCTGGTTCACTTTAAGCTTTGCAACAAATTGCCGCACGGACCCACCACTCTCCCATCGCTGCATGCCACTCGCTCTGCTGTGGCTATAACAGCAGTGCTATGTGAGCCAGTCAGGAGCAGTTTTCATTGGCTCCTAAAAGTGTAAACACGTTGGGCCAATGTGAATGGCTCTCACTAGAAGCCAATGAAAGCAGCTCCTGACAGGCTAACAGCTCGGCCGTCATAGCGACGGCAGAATACGGGCATGCAGGGAAGGCGAGAGCGGGAGGTCTGCGAGGCGTGATAATTTACATTTACACCCTGGCAGGAGTGAACAGCCACAAACATGGCATAAATGTTAAGTACCGCGGTCTGGAAGTGGTTAAATAACATTTCTTTTTGTTGTCACTATACAGGGTGTCTTATTTGATGGAACAGAAGCTTAGGGGTTTCATATATTTTATACTGCCTAGTTGCTATTGTTTTATCAGAAGTATTTAATATGGTATAACTGATATTTTATCGAAAATAATTAACTCAATGAGATTTCTTGGCACATTTTTTCTTTCTACATGTACCCTACCAACCTGCTTGATTTGGGGGGGGGGGGGGGGGGGGGCGGAGGGTTTGAAGTGCCATATCAAACCCATGCAAAAAACATGCTTCAGTGCTGATGTTCAACTATAGATTAACCCCTTTACATTTCAGGACATGAATTCAACATTTCCCTTGCATTCCAGGATGTGAAATTCACTTCCTCCTTTGAGAGCCGCTGCCGCGTGTGCACGCCTCAATCATCACCACATGATACATACATGATACATACACCATCGAGCATGCACCTGTGTAAAAGCGAATGATTGCTGCTGTACTAAATAGCAGTGATCATTCATAAAAATGAGAAAAAAGAGAAGTCAAAAGTTTTTAAAAAAAAAAAGTTTATTAAAGTGACAGTGTCACACCAAGGGCTAGTTCACACAGAGGTTAAACAGAAATCGCTGCATTTGTTGTTTAAACGCTGTCCATTTAAATGAATGGACAGAGATTTTTAAACATTGATTCGGCCCCCTTGAAGTTTTCCACATTTTACTGTCACATATTACTGCCACAAACATGAATCAATTTTATTGGAATGCCACGTGAAAGACCAATACAAATTTGGTGTACACGTGAGAAGTGGAACGAAAAATCATACAGGATTCCAAACATTTTTTTTTTAAATAACTGCAAAGTGGGGTGTGCTTAATTATTCAGCCCCCTTAGTCAATACTTTGTAGAACCACCTTTTTCTGCAATTACAGCTGCCAGTCTTTTAGGGTATGTCTCTACCAGCTTTGCACATCTAGAGACTGAAATCCTTGCCCATTCTTCTTTGCAAAACAGCTCCAGCTCACTCAGATTAGATGGACAGCGTTTGTGAACAGCAGTTTTTTAGATCTTGCTACAGATTCTCGATTGGATTTAGATCTGGACTTTGACTGGGCTATTCTAACACATGGATATGTTTTGTTTTAAACCATTTCATTGTTGCCCTGGCTTTATGTTTAGGGTCGTTGTCCTGCTGGAAGGTGAACCTCCGCCCCAGTCTCAAGTCTTTTGTAGACTCCAAGAGGTTTTCTTCCAAGATTGCCCTGTATTTGGCTCCATCCATCTTCCCATCAACTCTGACCAGCTTCCCTGTCCCTGCTGAAGAGAAGCAACCCCAGAGCATAATGCTGCCACCTCCCTATTTGACAGTGGGGATGGTGTGTTCAGAGTTATGTGCAGTGTTAGTTTTCCGCCATACATAGAGTTTTGCATTTTGGCCAAAAAGTTCAATTTTGGTCTCATCTGACCAGAGCACCTACTTCCACATGTTTGTTGTGTCCCCCATATGGCTTGTGGCAAACTGCAAACAGGACTCCTTATGCTTTTCTGTTAACAATGGCTTTCTTCTTGCCATTCTTCCATAAAGGCCAACTTTGTGCAGTACACGACTAATAGACAGATTACCCCACCTGAGCTGTAGATCTCTGCAGCCCATCCAAAGTCACCATGGGCCTCTTGACTGCATTTCTGATCAGCACTCTCCTTGTTCGGCCTGTGAGTTTAGGTGGACGGCCTTGTCTTGGTAGGTTTACAGTTGTGCCATACTCCTTCCATTTCTGAATGATCGCTTGAACAGTGCTCCGTGGGAAGTTCAAGGCTTTGGAAATCTTTTTGTAGCCTAAGCCTGCTTTAAATTTCTCAATAACTTTATAACTGACCTGTCTCGTGTGTTCTTTGGACTTCGTGGTGTTGTTGCTCCCAATATTCTCTTCGACAACCTCTGAGGCTGTCACAGAGCAGCTGTAATTGTACTGACATTAGATTACACACAGGTGCACTCTATTTAGTCATTAGCACTCATCAGGCAATGTCTATGGGCCACTGACTGCACTCAGACCAAAGGGGGATGAAAAATTACGCACACCCTACTTTGCAGTTATTTATTTGTAAAAAAAATTGGAATCATGTATGATTTTCGTTCCACTTCCCACATGTACACCACTTTGTATTGGTCTTTCACGTGGAATTCCAATAAAACTGATTCAGGTTTGTGGCAGTAATATGACTTGTAAATAGTGATAGATGCAAAACGGAAAAAATGCACCTTTATTTCCAAATAAAATATTGTCGCCATACATTGTGATAGGGACATAATTTTAACGGTGTAATAACCGGGACATATGAGCAAATACAATACGTGACTTAATTATGGAGGCATGTATTATTTTAAAACTATAATTGCTGAAAACTGAGAAATAATCATTTTTTCCGTTTTTTTCTTATTCTTCCTGTTAAAATGCATTTACAGTAAAGTGGCTCTTAGCAAAATGTACCCCCCAAAGAAAGCCTAATTGGTGGCGGAAAAAACAAGATATAGATCAGTTCATTGTGATAAGTAGTGATAAAGTTATAGGCTAATGAATGGGAGGTGAACATTTCTCAAGTGAAAACGATGGAATGCGAATGGGTTAAACACTAATGGATTTACTTACCGCTATGATATCAAGAGTGTTATCACACACTTTTCGAATCTCTGCATTTTTATCATGCATTAAATCTATGAGATAGGCAGGAGCCTCTGCATGGACTATCTTAAGGAAAATGTATAAATCAGAATTATCACAATTAAAATATTTTTTATTTTCCATCTCACAAAATATAACAGATCATCGCATACAATCACAGGCCAAACTGAACGAATCCTGTTGTGAAGTTCATTTACACTTTTACAGTATATGAACACCGGATACTACAATTTGGATCTGATATGTAGGTGTCAGCAACTTACCTCCAGGATCCTGCGATGCATCCATCGCCACGGAGACCCGACTTGCTCCCTCCTCTTCCGCGCCAGTGGTTGCTTTGCGTGTGCGCATCCATAGCAACCAGGACGCGCACACAGCCTCAGGCGATGTTGCAGGGCGGGCGCATTTCGGCAAGCGTCCACCCTTTGCCCTCAGACGCCGGAAAGTTAGTGTCAGCTGACATGATTAGTCAGCTGACACTCAGGTAGAATTGTGAACTTGTGTCAGTTGACATGGGTAGTCAGCGGACACCTAGGCTGTTTTATGGACTTGTGTCAGCTGATCAGTTGTCAGCTGACACCCAGGCAAATTCCTTGTGCTGATTGAATGCTGTGATGTGTGGCCGGCCACTGATTGGTTGCATGCCTGTATTTAAAGTTTGCTGTGACACTTTGATGTTGCCTGTGCTAGTTTTGGCTGTGTGCTTTTGCTGGGTGTGATTATTTGTATATCGACCCTCTGCCTGGAATCTGACTACTCTCTGTCTGCCACCTGCATGTGTTCCTCAAAACTTCTGATATTACGTGTATGACCTTGGCTTGTTACTGGACTTTCGCTATCTCCTGTTAGGTTCTGGTGAGTTACATAGTTCACTCTACGTTCAGCTCCTATACCTTGTACCTACAAGGCCTGGGTGTAACTGAAATCAGGCAGGTGTTGCTCTTTACCTCCCGTTCAAGTGGGGACGCGCCACATAGGGTGAAGAAGGTGGTGGTAGATTGGGGCATAGGAGCTGAGCTGTGAGCTGATAACTTGCCAAGCCTGACATTATCACGGTCCTAAAAAAACCCAATATCCAGTTGAGATGGACGTAAACGGGGAACGTTCTCAGATGGAGATTCTCTGCAATCTACTTGCTCAACTTCGAATCTCAGTCGAGGAGGTACAGAAGAATGACTCCCAGATTCAAGAACAGTTGCAGAACCCAGCATCACCCTTGACTCCTGCTGCACCAGTTTCTGTTCCGGCCGTTGATACTATTCCAGCTCCGTCAGATCAAGCGGCCTTTCTTTCCCCAGAGCCTAAACTTCCCCTTCCTGAGAGGTTTTCTGGAGACAAAACCAAGTTTAGGCTCTTTCGTAGAGGTTGCTTCCTTCATTTTTCTTTGCTGCCTAGAACTTACGTTAACGAAAGGACCCATGTTGGTGCTGTAATCTCCTTATTACAAGGTGAGCCACAGGCCTGGGCACTCTGTCTAGTTCAGCCTTTCTCCACCTTTCTACTCTGGAGGAACCCTGCAAATAATTTTTGGATCTCAGGGAACCCCCGCAAATAATTTTTGGATCCCGAGGAACCCCTGAATTTATTATGTAGGAGGCATGGTCTTTAAAAGTAGATGTGGCTGTTTATTTCACTACCCCCATTACACTGCCACACATTATACCGTCTCCTTATCCAAGTGCTTTTTATTAATGTGCTCATTATTATTCTGACCTCCAGTTTAGTGCTGGTTTTTACCGTACTCCCTATTATAATATGAGCATATTCTACTTCCCCCCACGATGGGGGAAAATGCCAGGGAACCCCTGCAGAGTACTCAAGGAACCCTAGGGTTCCAGGGAACCCTGGTTGAGAAAGCCTGGTCTAGTTAAACAACAACATCCGGCCCTCACTAGTACCGATACACTCTTTGAAGCCTTGGCCGTGTTATATGATGATCCTGGCAAGGGGGCGGCGGCAGAAATGGCCCTTCAGTATCTCAGTCAAGGTAGACGTCCTGTGGAAGAGTATGTTACAGAGTTTTGCCAATGGTCTGGAGACACCCTGTGGAATGAACCTACTCTTAAGCATCAATTCAAGATCAGTCCTTCAGAATAATTGAAAGATGAACTTGCTAGAGTTGGGGTCCCAAACACTTTAAAGGATATGATTCGGTTATCCATTCAAATCGATAGAAGTCTTAGGGAGAGACATCAGGAAAAGGTTTGCTCCTTTCGTCCTAATTGGACTTCTTCAGTTCCAGCAACCCCTCCAGTCCCTGCAGCTTCTCCAGTTTCACCAGTGAAATGATGATCCAGAGCCAATGCAAATTGGTGGGTCTAAGATATCTGTTGCTGAAAAAAACAGAAGACGTCTGTGTCTGTATGGGGTGCAAGACATTTTGCTAGGTAGTGTCCTGTTAAGAAAAGGAAGTTGGAAAACTTCAGCGCTTAGGTGAGGTCGAGGAAACTCACCTACGCAGGCAGGTATTTCCTGATTTCCATTATGTAGGTTGGTAAGGTTCATAATTGCCAAGCTTTCATTGATTGTGGGGCTGCAGGGAATTTTTTGGATTTATCGTTAGCTCAGCAACTAGATATTCCAACTGCTGTATTGTCAGAACAATTATGTATTACTGCCATTGAGGATACCCCCCTTCAAAACTGTCAACCAATCACTGAGACTCCTGAGCTGGTGGTCAATGTGGGACTCTTTCATTCGGAGTCCATGAAGTTTTTCTGTCTTAAAGTGAACCTCCGGACTAAAAATCGACTCAGCGGCACTGAAAAGCCTTGGTGTTTCCTTAACAGTTTCACTGCATCAAAACTTTGTTTCTCTTATCCAAGCCTCATTTTTAGCTGCACAGAAGAAAACTGCCCGGGCTTTTTTCCCCTGATGCTGTGCAAAGCATGATGGGATTTCTGATGTTGTTGTTCTCGTTCTGCTGTTTTGGTGCAATTTTTTTATTTTTTACATTTTGAATTTGACATTTGAAGCCTAGCGTGTGCAGCTGGGAGGGGTAATCAGGACACAGGACAGTTGGAACTGTGTCTCCTGCTCCTTGTCACCTCCTTTCAACCAAAAAGATGGCTGCCCCCATGACAAAGATGGCAGCCCCCATGAATCACCAACATTTGCCTGTTCTTTTAAAACAGGGTGGGTAAGAGATTATATTACCTATCTATTCTAATTAACATAACTAATGTAACTTGATGACAGTATGTTTGTTTAGGCTGAAGTTCCCCTTTAAGATTCCCTCTTGTCCAGTGAGTTTAGGCCTCCCTTGGTTGTCCAAACACAATCCAGTGATTGATTGGCAGTCTAAGCAACTAGTTGAATGGTCATCTTTCTGTTCCAAAATGTTTTTAAAAATCTCCCTTTGCTTGCTGTTGATTTGGGTCCAGGAAAAATTCCAAGTGAATATCAAGAATTCTACGATGTGTTTTCTCCACAGGCTGCTGATAAATTCCATCCACATAAGCCTTATGACTGTGCAATTGATTTGCTTCCTGGTACTATGCCACCTCGTGGTCGTTTATATAATCTCTCTGGACCTGAAGACAAGGCTATGAGAGATTATGTAAAGGAAAACTTAGAGAAAGGCTTTATTAGACTTTCTTCTTCTCCAGCTGGAGCTGGTTTCTTTTTTGTGGAGAAGAAAGATGGTGGGTTGAGACCTTGCATCGATTACCGAGGCATTAATAAGATCACGATAAAAAACAGATAACTCCTTCCTCTCATTGATGATTTATTTACACAGGTAGCTGGTGCTACAGGCTTTTCTAAACTTTATTTTAGAGGGGCCTATAATTTAATCAGGATCAGACAGGGAGATGAATGGAAGACAGCCTTTAACACCAATGATGGGCATTATGAATATTTAGTGATGCCCTTTGGGTTATGTAACCTTCCGGCTGTCTTCCAAAATTTTGTGAATGACGTATTCCTTGATTTCTTAGGTAAATTTGTTGTGGTATACTTGGATGATATTTTGATTTTCTCTCCATCACTGTCTAGTCATCGTACTCATGTTAAATTGGTCTTGCAGAAATTAAGGGAAAACTGTTTATATGCGAAGTTATAAAAGTGTCCTTCTTCGGTTATGTAATTTCTGTGTCTGGTTTAGCTATGGATTCCAGCAAATTGTCAGCAGTCCTCAATTGGCCTCAGCCCCATGATTTAATGTCTTTGCAGATTTTTTTTAGGTTTTCTAATTTTTATAGGAAATGTATTAAGAATTTTTCCTCCACAGTGGCTCCACTCATTGATCTTACCAAGAAAGGAGCTGATCCCTCAGTCTGAGATATTTCTGCTGTTCAGTCTTTCAATGATTTGGAAAAAAGATTTCAGTTCCGCTCCTGTATTGGTACATCCATACGTTCAGAAAGCTCCTCCTTGATCGGTATTTGTGGCTCTACATCTCCGATTACAGGTATTGAAACAGTTGCATGATAGTAAGACTGCAGGTCATCCAGGTGAGAAAAAAAAACACTTGAGTTACTTAAACGTTTAGTATGGTGGCTTTCATTAAACAATGATACCATTGCCTTTGTCAAAGCATGCTCAGTCTGTGCCTGTAACAAATCTTTGCAGAACTCTCTTCAGGGATTTCTTCAACCTCTGCCTATTCCTGAAAACCATGGACTCATATTGTGATGGACTTCGTTGGAGATTTACCGGTTTCTCAGTGAAACACTACTATTCTTGTAATAGTTGATAGGTTCAGCAAAATTTGTCATTTTGTGCCTCTACCTAAACTTCCCTCTGCTAAGGAATTAGCTCATTTTTTTTTATTGATAACGTGTTCAGATTGCATGGGATTTCTGAAAATGTTGTATCTGATTGAGGAGTACAATTTGTTTCCCGATTTTGGCGTGCATTCTGTTCTCGCCTTGGAATATCGGTGTCTCTTTCTTCTGGGTTTCACCCACAGATCAATGGCCAGACAGAAAAAAACGAAACAATCTCTGGAACATTATTTGAAGTGTTTCGTAGCAAACTTTCAGGAAAGTTGGTCTGAGTATTTATCGTTTGCAGAGTTTGCTATGAATAATTTAATCAATAGTTTTACCAAGATGTCTCAGTTTCAAATAGTTTTCAGCCTGAACCCAAGATTTTGCTCTCTCTCTGGACCACCCTCCGATCTTCCCACTCTTGATGATTGGGTTAATCATTTTCCTGTGGTCTGGAAACAAGTTCAGGAAAATCTTGAGGACACTGTTGGCCGACAAAAAAATTTGCGGATTGGCACCGTTCTTCTGAATCAGAATTTTCTCCAGGGGATCTAGTTTGGGTGTCCACTCGCAATATCTCTCCGGCAGCCTTCAACTAAGTTATGACCTAAAGTTATTGGGCCATATCCAGTTTTAGAAAGAATAAACAAGGTTACTTATAGAGTCAAGTTGCCTCCTTCTATAAGAGGAGCTAATTCTTTCCATGTCTCCCTGTTAAAATCTGCAGCCAATGTCGAGCCGTCTAATTCTCCACCTTCTCCAGTTGAGATCAATGGAGAATTGGAATACGAGATAGAGAAAATACTAGATTCTCGTACTGTCAGAAATTCCCTTCAGTTTCTTATTGATTGGAAAGGGTATGGGTCCTGAGGAGAGATCTTGGGTTCCGGCTAAGCAGATGCATGCCACTCATTTGATAGAGGAATTTTATTCCAGGTTTCCAGATAAACCTAGTTTGGAGTGTATGGAGAGCACTCCTCAAGGGGAGGGGGGAGGGGGGGGGAATAATGTCAGCAACTTAATTCCGGGATCCCGCAATGCATCCATTGCCACGGAGACCCGACCGGCTCCCTCCTCCAATCCAGTGGTTGCTTTGAGTGTGCGTGTCTATAGCAACCAGGACCCGCACACAGCCTTAGGTGATGTTGCAGGGCTTGCGCATTCCGGAAAGCCTCTGCCCTATGCCCTCAGACGCCGGAATGTTAGTGGCAGCTGAAATGAGTAGTCAGCTGACACTCAGGTAGAATTGTGAACTTGTGTCAGCTGACATGGGTAGTCAGCTGACACCTAGGCTGTTTTATGAACTTTCGTCAGCTGATTTGTTGTCAGCTGACACTCGGATTCCTTGTGCTGATTGGATGCTGTGATATGTAGCCGGCCACTGATTGGTTGCATGCCCGTATTTAAAATTTGCTGTGACACTTTGATGTTGCCCATACTAGCTTTGGCTTTGTGCTTTTGCTGGGTGTGATTATTTGAATTGGATTATTCGTGTATCGACCCTCTGCCTGGAATCAGACTACTCTCTGTTTGCCGCCTGTACTGACCCTCTGCCTGGAATCTGACCACTCTCTGTCTGCCGCCTGCATCGACCTTGGATTGCCTGACCTTGATATTGCCTGCTCCTAGTGTACCTCAAAACTTCCGTTATTACGTGTATGACCTCGGCTTGTTACTGGACTTTTGCTATCTCCTGTTAGGCTCTGGTGAGTTACATAGTTCAATCTACGTTGAGCTCCTATAGCTTGCACCTACAAGGCCTGGGTGTAACAGAAGTCGGGCAGGTGTTGCTCTTCACTTCCCATTCAAGCGGGGACGCGCCACATAGGGTGAAGAAGGTGGTGGTAGATTGGGGCATAGGAGCTGAGCTGTGAGCATTTTTTTCATTTCGCCCTATTATTGTCCAGATACTCATTAATGACAATTGACACTCCATACTGTAATTTTAAATTCTAAACTAGACTCTACAATATCATGACATGTAAATATATTTAACTTTTCGTTGGTTGGTCAGGAATGATATACAGTGTTGCCCAGAATTATCCATACCCCTGGCAAATTTTGACTTAAAGTTACATTTATTCAACCAGTAAGTATTTTTTTTGACGGGAAATGACATAGGTGTCTCCCAAAAGATATTAAGACGATGTACAAGAGGTATTATTGTAGAAAAAAAAAATTCTAAGCTTTTATTTACATTTGAGCAAAAATTGTCCAGTCCAAAATTATTCATACCCTTCTTAATAATCAATAGAAAAGCCTTTATTGGCTATTACAACAATCAAATGCTTACTATAATTGCAGACCAGCTTTTTGCATGTCTCCACATGTATTTTTGCCCATTCATCTTTAGCAATGAGCTCCAAATCTTTCAGGTTGGAGGGTCTTCTTGCCATCATCCTGATCTTTAGCTCCCTCCAAAGATTATCATTTGGATTAAAGTCAGACTGGGCCACTCCAAAATGTTAATATTGTTGTCTACTAACCATTTCTTCACCACTTTTGCTGTGTGTTTTGGGTCATAGTCATGCTGAAATGTCCACTGGTGCCCAAGGCCAAGTTTCTTTGCAGACTGCCAGATGCTGTCGTTGAGAATCCTCATGTACTGCTCTTTTTTCTCATGTACTGCTCTTTTTCATGGTGATGTTTACTGTGAATAGGTTCCCTGGTCCATTAGCTGAAAAACACTCCCAAAGCATTAGGCTCCCACCACCATGTTTGACAGTGGGGATGGTGTTCTTTAGGTTGAAGGCTTCTCCTTTTTTTACGCCAAATGCAGGAAACATCATAGTGACCAAACAATTCATTTTTTTGTTTCATCTGACCATAACACAGAAGACCAGAAGTCTTCTTCTTAGTCCAAATGTGCATTTGCAAAGGCCAAGTGAGTTTTTGTGTGCCTTATCTGGAGAAGTGGAGCCCTCCTTGGTCTGCATCCGTGGAACCCAGCAGAGTGCAGTGTCTGTTGGATTGTCTGCCTTGAGACATTGCCACCAGCAGAGCCCAAATTCACCAGGATGGCCTTAATGGTGACCCTTGGATTCTTTTTCACTTTAAGTTAAAATTTGCCAAGGGTATGAATAAATTATTGGCAGCACTGTAACTACCTTGAGATATATCTTAATTAATAATAAGATCAGCTCTAAGCAACAAATTGTCGAAAGCTTCCATATCCCTTCTTACTGTTTTTTTGTTGGCACAACAGCTGTTTCATTACATTTCAGCCCTTTCCAAGACTGGTCAGGGACTCAGTACTACCTTATTTGAGATGCAGTGGTTGACTGAACTCGTTTGTAAGGGCACACTCTCTTTCCTTTACTTAGCCTTCAATGCTGCTTCGCAAAGGTTTCAAGCGTCCATTCCAGGTTGCGTTGGAAGGAGACTGTTGCATTGAACTAGATCCCGAGCAATGGCAACAATGTCTAGACACGCTTTCTAAAGGTAGTCTTCAAATAACAAATATGAAGGTGTCCTTACGTCTCCTTCACCTATTGTACCTAGTCCCTGAAAGGTTACACCAAATTTATCCAGAGAAGTCTGAAAATTGCTTTCAGGGTTACAAGACCACAGGCTCTGTGTTTCATATATGGTGGTTGTGCCTTATTGTGTCCAGGTTATGGAGCAGGGTCACTAAACGAATAAAGAAAATCTTGTTGCCTCACCTTAGGCGTAACCCGGCTGTTTGCCTTAGGCTTACAGCTGGATCACTTAGCTCACGCCAAGCACAAGCTAATTAAATTTATTGTGAACGCCGCAAAAACATACATTGCTTTGCGATGGTTGCAAGAGTCTTTATCATACTCTGTTCTTAGGAGGATCAACAACACCATATTAAATGAAAAAAATTGCAGTAAACTTAATATATCTTAACCAACATTTTGTAATAGTCTGGCAGTCTTGGATTCAGAATGTATCCTCTTGAGGCACCCAATGTGTCCTCTCACAATTCTGATATAACTGAATGGACCATCTTTTCGATCCTGACTGCAGTATTATTTTTCTTGTGTATTGACCAATATCCAAGTCTCTGTTTTTGATTTTGTTTAAAAGTGCTTTGATGTTGAACTTGGTAACTTATTTTATTCTACGCAATGCTACGTGTTTACTAGACTCTTTACTTTGTGTCAGCTTTTGAAGTTGTAATTACTATCATGTGATTTGCGGCCGTAAGGCCTTACGCTACTGCTCCCATCTTTACTTGTTTTGTAATGGCTACCTAATAAAAATATATTTTGAAACTAAACATATTCAGCCTTCCTAGTAAATTCCCCTGACAACTAACCTGTGTCTGCACTATGATATTTCCTTTGCTTTAAGAATACATTTCTGAAACCTTTCTGATAGAAAGGTGTATGAACAGATGTTTCCCTCACAATCAGACCAAGCTTTTTAGAACATTGCTAAATTTCATTACACTAGGAGTGGCGGCTTTAGAAATATCCTTTAAACTGCATGGTCTTAATGCTCTAAACTATTAAGATACATAACTTTGATATTTAAAGATCTGGCATTGGGGGGCGTGGCTATGCACGCAGTCTGAGCAGACGCTAACCTTCAGAGCTCCCGTCTGACCCTCTCCTAACCGGCTCTAAATCCTGTCTTTTTACCGGCTTCGAGCACTTAAAAGCCGGCGGAACTATCCCTGTTACCGGTGGAGGGATTATGACGAAGGGGGCGACTGGAGAGGACCCGCCGGAGAAGGAAACCAAACCAGGCAAGTCACGAGGCATCCAGACCTGCGCCATCTTGCCTGCAGCCCGAGTGAAGGCCACACAGACCCCAGCACCAATGGCGGCGGAAGAACAGCCGGATCTCACATAACTCATGGCTGCTATAACAGCGTGCAAAGACCTGATTAGCTTCACAGGGGACACCCTAGGTACAAAAATCGACTACCTGCAGTCCCAGATGACGACGCTCCGTTAAGATGTCTCCACTATCCGTGAAAGAGTCACGCAAACTGAACGAAGAATAAGCGACCTCGAGGACTCCTCCGCCATCGCCTCAACAACCTCGGCCGAACTGGTACGTAAAGTTAAAAGCTTGGAAGAAAGGGTTGAGGACTCCGAGAATAGGAACAGAAGTAGTAATGCCTGCATCATGGGCCTCCCGGAGGGAAGCGAAGGGGACAACCTGGTAACTTTCATTACGGCCTTACTTACACGCTTAATGCCTCACGCGAACTTCTCTACATGCTTCGTAGTGGAGAGGGCACACCGCATCCCATCTAAGCCTCTCCATCCTGGCTCTCCTGCACGTCCCTTTATCTTTAAGTTACTAAACTTCCAGGACCGAGACACGGTCCTCCGAGAGGCCAGAAGACTCCAGGGCATAACATATAAGAACACCCGACTGATGTTCTTCCCGGATTTCTCCCCGGAGACCCAGAAAAAGAGGAAGACCTTTGAGAACATTAAATATCGTCTGCGTACCAAAGGCCTACCCTACGCCATGCTCTTTCCAGCACGCCTGAGAGTTCAGGATGGAATAACGCTACGCTTCTTTCAGTCGCCTGATGCCGCCACCGCTTGGCTAGATACTCTTCAAGGTTGAAGATTTCATCTGCTGGTCTTCTTCCTAATCGGCGGACTCTTGCCCCCCCTCAAATCCTACTAACTTGCAGGATCACAGTGAGTACCTTGACATTCCCATTACAACAAACTAACTCGAGTGCGGCACGGTACTTTTCCAGGCTCCCGACTTTGTCACAGGAGAATACTCTCCCTTAGTTGCTTTCACCATAGGGTTATGTGATCTTATCCTCCCTGAATCAGAACTTATACATGGAATACTCCCTTCCCTTGTTAGAGTTTTGCCCTGATCTTTACAAGACATTGCCTCCGGATCTTCTGTTTAACAGCAACGGTTTTGGGACTTGCATATCTGTTTAACCGCACCTAATACAGCTCATACCTAGCCGCTCTGGGCTCGGTCTTCTAATAACACACGCCAGTTGCAGACTTTCTGTGTACCCTGCAGGGGAAATCCTCCTGCATCGGCAAAATTACTGTAGGAGAGGGGATGGTTGGGGTTCCCCCTCGCTGTTCAAGTTACTAACCACAGTACATTGCTAGTGGATTGCTTAGCCACTACAGTTTGTTAGGTTTAGGGATTAAGCTTCAGCTAGTTTTAGGGTTGAGGCAGGGTGGGTTAGGGTGTAAGGACATGAAGACTCGGACCTGGCCTTCATGGGGTGTAAATAGGTTGTATTGTTTATATGTAACTGTATTGTCTTTACTGCAGCAGCTCAAAGTACCCTGGGATTTCCCGCCCCGCTCTTATACTCCTGTGTCTGAGATATTGCGATATCATGCTATAACACGCTTCTCTTTCTATCACTAATACCAAGGTAATTCTCTGGAATGTCAGAGGTCTTAATTGACAAAATTAAGAGAGCTCTGGCATTTACTTATTTACACGATTATCAACCTGACATAGCTGTCCTTCTGGAGACCCACCTGACGGGCAGCAGAGTCCTGTCACTAAAAAAGCCCTATATATCTGCTTACTATTCCTCAACCTTTTCTAATTATGCAAGAGGTGTGTCAATCCTTATTCACAAGAAATGCCCTTTTCAACTACTAGATCTAAAAATAGAAACATTCGGCAGGTATGCTATAATACATGCCAACATCCACAGCTCTGAGGTGAATTTAGTAGGTCTATACTTACCTCCTCCTGCTGATATCCAACTCCTACGAGACATAGATTGCACTAATAAGTGGCCCGGTGGCAGGACTCGGCTGTGCGGAGACTTTAATATGGTGATCTCCTCCCAGAAGGACAAACTGATACCCTCCAATAAAGACTCGAATATTTAAACATTGGGTTGACTCCTCAGGCTTGGTAGATATATGGAAAGATACCGTTCTATTAACGGTTTTACATGTCACTCTACCTCATATCAAACCCTCTCCAGAATAGACATGTTCTTTACTTCTCCGGACTTGGCCCCTGGGGTGGCTGGTCTCAGGCTCCTCCCTCGGGGGGTCTCGGACCACGCCCCCCTGGAGCTAACTCTCAAGATTGGGGGTCCAGCGACCCGTCCAGTGTGGAAACTATCACCTATCTGGCTGAATAATCCGTTTGTTGAGGAAGTCACTACAAAGCCTATTGCCCATTACTGGCAAGACAACGAAAAGACAACTGAACCACAAGTGGTGTGGGATGCATACAAGGTAAGAGGCTCCTTTACTTCTGGCATAAAATACGCTAGAGATCAGACTAGAATGCTTCTTTCAAATGCAGAAGCTGCGGCTAAAGCTGCAGAGGATAACTACATCAGTAAGCAAACTCCAGAATCCTACTCTGAATGGCAGACAGCTCTTTCCGCACTTACAACCAAGCAATCTAACGTGACCCAGTCTAATCTTAAACTTCAGAGAATTCGTTTGACGAGCAAGGAGATAATACTGGTCGCTTGCTTGCCCGCCTTATAGGCCAGGAAAGATTTATCCCACATATCTCTGTGATTATTGACCGAAACAATACCCCTACCTATGATGCTCAAACAATTAATCAGGTTTTTAGGGACTACTATTCGGCCTTGTATGCATCCTCAGTCCACTATACTGACTCCATGATGTCTGATTATTTGAATGGTATCCATTTTTCCATGCTTACTCCCTCTGAGAGGGAATATCTTGAGGGGGACATCTCCAGAGAGGAACTAGACATTGCGTTAGACCTTATGCCTACTAATAAATCACCAGGCACGGATGGGCCTCCCACCTGAATTTTTCAAAAAACATCGTAGTGACTTAGTTCCCTGCCTACTAAATCTTTTCCATCTTCCTCAGAATGACAAACCACTACCAAAATCGATGGCAGAGGCACTTATAGTAATAATCCCCAAGCCAGGGAAAGACCCTACTAGCTGTTCATCGTACAGGCCAATCTCCCTTCTGAACACAGATTACAAATTACTAGCCAAAATACTATCTATTAGAGTTAACAAAGTCCTCCCGTCTTTAATTCATCCTGATCAATCAGGATTTGTCCCGGGAAAGGGAACCGATATCAACATTCGTCGATTAATGACCAACCTTAGTATCAAACATGACAACTCAGGAACTAGGGCAATCGCTTCCCTAGACGCTGAAAAAGCGTTTGATTCAGTAGAATGGAAATACCTCATAGAGACGCTTCGCCGGTTTGGTTTTGGGCCCAAATTTCTGAAATAGATTCAAGCGCTGTACTACCTACCAGTAGCTAGGGTTAAAACTGGTCTCCAGACCTCAGAGACTTTTCCCCTGGTAAGAGGGACGAGGCAGGGCTGCCCCCTGTCTCCCTCCTTCTTCGCACTGGCACTAGAGCCCCTGGCTATCAAAATTAGAGCGGACAATGCAATCAAAGGCCTACAAATAGGAGAGTTACACGAAAAGATTTCGTTATATGCAGATGACCTGCTATTGTACCTCAATGATCCGGGTCCCTCTCTGGAGATGTCCCTCAGGGTTATCCAGGAATTTGGCCTTTTTTCTGGCCTCAGAATAAACTGTTACAAATCCCTGATCCTTCCAATTGACCCTGCGACCCCCCCCCTCCCCCCCTCCCCCCCCTCCCCCCCCCCCCCCGGTAGACAATCTCAATTACTATGGGTATCTGAAATAAAATATCTTTGAATTAAGTTCACTACAAACGTTTTGGACTTCCCAAAACTTAATGTGGAACCTGCTATGGAGCTACTTAAAGACAAATGTAAGGCGTGGCGGAACCTCCCTCTCACTCTATTAGGCAGGTCTAACGCCATCAAAATGAACCTTCTTCCCAAATTCAATTATATATTCCGCAATTCTCCTGTTGTAATCAAAAATCAAACTTTCAAAGATATAGACTCCTCTATTACCTCGTGCCTCTGGGATGCAAAAACTCCCAAAATAGCACTAAAAACCCTCCAGCTACCTAAAGAAGCAGGGGGGATTAGTCTCCCGGTTTTTAAATTCTACTACTGGGCAGCCATTTTAGTGACTGCCCGTTGGTGGTTCTCCCGCTCATCAGATAACCCGGCCACAGCCATCGAGGCGGCAGTTATGGGTTCTTATACGGCTCTGGCTAGCCTCCCATATAGGGGAATTAAATGCTCCAAAAAATTAACGCCATCTATGAAGACAGTAATTTCCGTCTGGGAATCGGTTAAGAAATTCCAGTGTCCTCCTGGACAGGTATCCCCATACCTCCCTTTGTGGAACAATACATCCCTTCCTAATTTTCTCTCAATCCCTGATCCCTCCATTTGGGCAGATAGTGGGATCTACAGACTTAAGGATATTGTGGAAGACAACCAATTAATGCCCTTCGACTAACTCAAATCCCAATACCAACTCACAAACAAATATTTCTTTAGATACCTGCAGCTCCGCCACGCCTTCCAAACTCAATTTTCTTCCAATGACACCCCTTTCACGGCCTCTAATTTTCCTATAGAAACCAAAGCAGCCCTTAAAGACCTTCCCAAAGCTCTTTCATCGCTGTACAAAACAATCCTCCCGGTTACTATTCCATCTATGTCAAAACTTTATGATAAATGGAAAGCTGATATCCCAGATCTGGAACTTTCAGATTGGGAAGAAGCTTTACAATACACTTATGCTTCATGCATCTCAGCCAGAAATAAGATGATAGCCCTCAAGTTACTACACAGGGCGTATCTCACCCCAGCCAAACTACACTGTTTTAACCCACAAACCTCTAGTTCCTGCAATAGATGTGGACAGCAAGACGCTGGCTTCTTACACATCATGTGGAGCTGCCCACACCTCTCAATATACTGGACAGAAATTGAGAAATGGATCCTTAAGCTATTCCCAAGAGCTTCCATTCCTCGTCTTCCCAAGTACTATCTTCTCTGTGTCATAAACACTTAAATCTTGGCAGCCCCCAAGCAGCTCTTATTTCGCAACCTGTTATTTTATGCCAAAAAGCTAATTACTCTACATTGGAATCAGCCTAGCCAACCTAAGGTGTCGGGAATGGGTCTCCTATATAACTAAAGAAGTCCGCACTCTCAAGGAGGTCTATGAAAGGGGAGGGGCTAATAAAAAATTTGAAAAAATCTGGTTCCGCTAGCTAGATGCAACTGATTTAGACCTCAGTTAAGTAAATAGCAGAATCCAGGGTATCTGTGATTCTCAGCTACTAAATCCTAGACAATATCCTGATTGGGGGGGTATCTTTGTTCTGCTGCAGCTGTTTAACTGTGTTATTTGTTTCTGTAATTGTTCAGGCTGACTGTTCCGACCTGTGTTGTACATTAAAATGTAAAACTCAATAAATTTTGACTTAAAAAAAAAAAAGATCTGGCATTAATTCAGGGTTCCTTAGCTCATCCTTGAACAAAGACAGACACCAGGGTTAGTCTGCTCTAGCTGACCAACCTTCCAAATCACATCAGGGAGTGGCAGGATCTTTAAAACCCGAGAGAGAGATCCAGCTAGTGTGACAATATATTGGGATTCAAAACACAATTTTAATGGGAGTCATACAAAAAAAAAACAACACTCTTATTTTATGGCTGATTAATTATTCAAGGCTAAACTTAATTTCTATGATGCAGGGACAGTTGGACCTCTGGGGACTGAAAGTTTGAAATCCATTTGTAAATAGTGTCATTTTAAGAGCCATTTCGCCATTTTTCGATTTTCCACATTTCCAAAATATAGCTTGCCCCTTAAAGATCACCTCATTTATAAAGGGGCAATTTGATTTTTATCAGTGGTGATCAGTGATTTCATCATCTGTTACAAAGTCCAAATCTTGAACACTTGCAAAATCTGCATTAGTTTTGACAGCCTATTTAACCACTTCGCATCCAGACCTGGTTTTCCCCTTATTGACCAGAGCAGTTTTGACACTTTAGCGGTGTCCCCTTTTAATCAGCAATAACTTCATCTGTACTCGTGCCACTTAAATTATCTATATATCTTTTTTTCAAGACAAACTAAGCTTTCATTGGGGGTATTTGTTACAAAGTAAAATGTTCCTCTCTATGCATTTTAATGGGAAAAAGTGGGAACATTTTTAAAAAATGCATTGTTTCTCAATTTTGACCAATTCCTGTTTGGAAATAAAAAGTGCGATTGACATAAAAACTGTGCCGCCACTTAAAGTCGCCCCAGTATAGATATCCAGATGTGTCCCCAGTATCACCGCCTCCCCCAGTATAGTCAGATGTGTCCCCAATATCAGCCCCCCTAGCATAGCCACATGTGTCTCCTGCTTTTGACAGCCCCAGAATAGATTGACAGACGCACCCCCAGGAATAGTGCCCCTCTTTATAGCCATATGTGTCCCCGGATCAGGATTAACCCCATTATGGCCAGATGTACCCCCAGGATTAGTGCTGCCCCCCCATTATAGCCAAATGTGCCCCCAGTATATGATTACTGCCCCCCCCCAGTTGCTCAGATGCACCAAATTAGTAACCCCGCCCCTCCCCTTAGTCAATTAGATGCCCCCCAACAAATATGTAACCCCCCCTTTTATTTATGCTACCCCCACCCCCCAGGATCGATAGCCAGATGCCTTCCCCCCCATGAGGCAGCCCCCTCCGTGCAGAAATCCTAAAAAAAAATCCAACAGCAAGCAGCCTCACTCACCTACCTTGTTCCTGCGACTGTCCTGAAGCTGATCCTCTGTTCTCCGCTCTGCAGTCAGCCGCATATTGCCGGTAACCCGGGTCCCGGCTTGATGACGTCATCAAGCCGGGACCCGGGTCACTGGCAATACGCGGCTGAATGCAGAGCGGTGATCGGAGGATCAGGCTTCAGGATCGTCGCAGGAACAAGGTAGGTGAGTGAGGCTGCTTGCTGGATGATTTTTTTTAACTATTTGTGCGCCGAGGGGGACAGATGAAGGATAGCTGCAGTTCACTACTGCAGCGATCATTCATGGGAGGGGGTGGACTAATTGGCCAAAAGGGAACATGTTCCCTTCCACCAATTAGTATTGCAGCTGACAGTGCCGGAGGGTGCGCTCTGAAGCGCATCCGACCGTGCACAGCAGGGCTGCAGCCAGGTCAGTATATCTACGTCGCTGTGGCTTGGAGGGTGCCACAGCTGACGTAGATATACTGTAGTGGTGGGGAAAGTGGTTAAAGCAATTTAGCGGCTTCCATATAACTTGGGTTTTTCATGCGCGTTAGTGTCCAGGAAAAAAATTTGCCTGTGTAATATCAATGCAACTTTAAAATGGCATTGCTGTGAATTATGTTTTGTAAAGAGATATGCCAGTGGCTAGGATTTATTGAGCTTCCCGGCTTCCTCAGCCTTACTGTGCATGAAATAAAAGTTACTTTGCAACTGCAAATGGATGTGAGCTGAATTTATCTTTGGTTCTTGGGATGTGTCCCTCTACAACAGAAGTGCTCCTCTGAATTATTCACATGAGAAAGCAAAGATAGGCTGGAATGGGACTCTAACCCAAAACTATGTACAGAATGAATTCAGCCGCCAATAAGGATATAAAAATACTGTATGAACTGAGACTTCACGTATCATGATGCTGCTGATTATATTACATCTACATTTACATTCCATTTTTTCACCATTTCTTGGATTTAAGGATACGGGTTTCCTTTATGATGACATCACGTGTTGCCTGGTGGAAAACCATTTGGTAAAATACATATAAGATTTGGCACACAAACTCATCATCTTCTTGTTGAGCTGTAACACAAAAAGTACATATGAACTAGTAACCCTCGTATCTATTATTTTGCACACACAAGATGAATAAAGAATACAGATTATTTTACAATGTGACGGAATGAATTAAGGACCACACAAACCACACCACACCAAAAAATTCAGTAATGATGTTTACATTTGTCAGGTTTTGGACCAGCTCATCTCCTCATGGGGGGCTCTCAAGGTTTTCTTTATTTTCCAAAGCACTAAGTTAATTGCAATTGCTCCATCCAACTGCCAAAACAGTGTGCAGCGAGCAGGGATGCTGGCTAGCATATTTGTATAAATCCTTTTCAGGGAGTGTCTTAATAAAGGCCATGCTGAGAATCCCCCATGAGGAGATAAGCTAGTCCAAAACCTGTCGGTTCTGTCAGATTTCTACTACCTACTGTAAGTGCCAGCAACATGGGAGAAAGGTAATTTATAGCTCATTATTTGTATAGGTTTACATGTATTTTAAATTTTACACTTTTTCATGATAGTGGTCCTTTAATAGGAATCCTGAAGGGGAGGAGGCAGTGGGATGTGGGGGTGTAACTTTTTAAGATTCTGGAACTGTGCCTTAAATGATACATGAACTGATTAAAATAATGAAGATTTGGGGATGGCTCCTGGTGGTTGAGTATCCAACTGGCAAGCGTTCTGAAATGAGAGAGACCAGGAGGCCGATGGTGCAGTATGGTTAGAAAATTGAAGTATGACTAAAATAATTTTAAGTACTCACAAGGGTAGGTTGTACTCCTGCAACCACCAACAGAGCTTTCGGGAAATAAAATGTTCCCATCCGGTATTCCAGATCCGCTGTGCAGGTACTGGTTAGTCGCTCTCAAACTATTGCCACACAAGGTGTGCAATTCTCTACCCCAAGGGGTGGGATACTACACTGTGAACAAGGACTGTAGGAGTTGCCCAAGAATATAATGCAAAAAGATCTTATGCTATAGATCAGGGGTCAGGAACTGTTTTGGCTGAGAGAGCCATAAATGCCACAAATTTTAAAATGTAATTCCCTGAGAGCCATACAATATGTTTCAAACTGGGACAGTAGGGGTCACATCCCTGTTGCCATGGTGATGGGTATACAGTTGATCTGCTGGGCAGCAGAAGTGTCGTATAAGTCTTCAGCTTCTCTTGGGTTTCAGCAACATCAACAATTTTCCCGAGAGCCAGACAGGAGAAATACGGAGTAACAGCTTGTACAATTAGCTAGCTGACTTGGGGGTTCATTCACTTTATAGGACAAGATCCCCGCACTTTGGCCCAATAGGCTGCCTGTCAAGTGACAGACAGCCTATTGGGCCAATCAAAGTGCGGGGATCTCGTTCTACAAAGTCACTGGACCTGACAGGGTCCAGAGTGGGACAATTGGAGCAGCTGTTAGTTTTGAGGTAGCGCAAGTAAGTTAGTGGTGCATGCTACAGCAGTAGCATGCCTACTTTGAAAATTTTACTTGTGCTGCCACACTAAGCTGCGCTGCTGCAGTGTAGCTTAGTGAATCAACCACTACCTGTGAGCCAGATGTAGCCATCAAAAGAGCCACATCTGGCTCCCGAGCCATAGGTTCCCTACCCCTGCTATAGATTATAGGGGTACAAAAGTCTTACCTCCATAAAAGGACAAACTGCATGGGTAGAAATAAATTTTAATGGTGCGCAAAAAAGACAATGCATTTCACTGGTAATTGCCTGCTTCCTCAGATCAATAAAAAGTGCCTAAGCAAGTAGCAGTCGCGAATGTGGGCACCTATTGAAATGCGTTGTCTTTTTGTGCATTATTAAAATGTATTTCTACCCATGTGGTTTGTCCTTTTATGGAGGTAAGACTTATTTACCCCATAATCTATAGCATAAGATCATTTTGCATTATATTTTTGGGCGCCTCCTACAGTCCTTGTTCACATTGAATAAAATAAAAACAGATTTACTTACCTGGTGCTTCATCCAGCCCCTAGAAGCCTAGGGGGTCCCCTTCCATAGCATGCGGGCACCACTCCCATCTGCACCTGCACAAAATGCTCCCAGCCACGGGAGGGCTACCACGGGTGGCGCGTCTGCACCCTTGCACATGCGCAGTAGCCCCGACTTGGCCAGATCGGTGGCCGCTACAGGACCACCCCAGGAGACTGGCTAAGAGCGGAGCTGCGGCGCAGCACACACGCTTCTAGGGGCTGGAGAAAGTCCCAGGTAAGTAAATCTGCTATTATTTTATTCAGCTCACATATCCATTAAGCAGCACTGTCAGATTACAAATGATGAAGTTAAAAAAAATAAATAAGTTAATTATTTCTTATCATGAGTGAAGCCATAGGGCATATTTTCTTCAGTGCCTTCTGTAACTGTAATAGATAAGGTACATATTTACAAAAGTAACTATTTAGTGACCTTTTACCTGATCAAACTAAAATATTCTAATTTAGAATAATCTGTATGTTAGCAATATTTAATTTTGGTATGACTCACCATTCAGTAGTTCAATCAGTGCTGGTATAATCCCAGATTTTGCTAGCAAAGCAGCACAGGAATCATCCATGGACACTGTTCCTATCATAATAACCACTTCTAGCACAAGATCATCCTCTGCAGCTCCTAATTCAAAATGAGAAATTAATACAAATACAAATTTTAACACTAAAAGAGACACTGAAGCGAAAAAAAATGATATTATAATTTGTATGTGTAGCACAGCTAAGAAATAAAACATTAAGATCAGATACATCAGTGTAATTGTTTCCAGTACAGGAAGAGTTGAGAAACTCCAGTTGTTATCTCTATGCAAACAAGACATTAAGCTCTCTGACTAAGTTAGTGGTGGAGAGGGCTGTTATCTGACTTTTATTATCTCAACGGTTCCTGGACTATTTACTTTCCTCTGCTAGAGGAGAGTTCATTACTTCACAGACTGCTCTGAAAGACTAATTTTGAATGCTGAGTGTTGTGTAATGTGCACATATTAGAGAATGATGCAATGTTAGAAAAAACACTATATACCTGAAAATAAAAGTATGAGAATATTTTCTTTGCTGCTAATCTTCTAGTAATTATTCATAGTACACAACCAATTCACTATATCATATTTTTTTTCGCTTCAGTGTCTCTTTAATGAGAACTTAAATCAGGAGGATTACAGCTCAAATACAGTACATATAAACCCAATATTAATAATAAAATAAAAAAGTTCACTTACATGTTTAAAAACTGATTTTCAAAGAAATTTCTTTATAAAAGATGTACCAATTAATACCTATGGGCTTGTTTTCAAAATGCAAGTTTTTGTTTTTTTAAATCTGTTTAATTTTTCAGTTTTCAGGATCCTTGTATGGTTGCCCATTGTCAGGAATATATTGGGGTGCTGATGCTGTTAAGGATAATACAGTAATAGATTTTCATTTTCCCATTTTTATATCTGCTGTGTTATGTCAAAGGTGTAGATATGCAGGCTAGATTCATGGACTGTTCATGTATTTGTGTGGGTGGGTCACTAGACCTACATTTGCATCTAAAGAGGTCTTCAGTGAATAAGACCAGTCACCTTCAATAGGCAAGGAAGCGACTCATTAGGCCACTAGCAGTCACTTTTGATCTGCTGTCCCAGGTGTGATTGTCTGCGTCTGTCTACAGGCAATTACAGGCAAACTACTACCTGTAACCAAAATGCAATCTTTTCATGTATGTGCTAAAATACACTTTAACCTAGGAAATAATGTTGAGGAAGCCTTAATCAATTGTCACCTGCCGTGGGGGAAGTTCTTTTTGATGATCTGAGAACTGAGACAGGAAAGGATATGACGCGCGTTATGTAGGAAATTTAATTATTCCTGGATATGGACATGTGAGTGGCCTCAGGCCATCCAGGGGACTATATAATCCCAGCCTGGGACCGTCACAAATGGTAGTTCTTGGAGGTAGCTCACACGGCTAGAACTAACCTGGTTCCTGACCAGAAGTGCGTACCCCCCACAACAACGCCAGATTGATACGCTGGTACGTTTATTTCCAGTTTATTTTGGTAAGCAAAATCGCTTTTGTGTGCATCTTTGTAACTCTTAATTTTGTAACTTTTTTACTTTGTTTTTTGTAATCTTTTGTATATATTCTGTTCTGCATTGTTCCATGTTTTTCTGGAATATTAAATTATTATTTAATAAGCTTGACTTCTGCCGTACTAAACTAACACTCACAGCCTAGAGGAGACTGCAGTGTAGCTGTGTATAAGTCCGTGCCTAATTGTATGTTTGAGCAACACTACCATATGAAATTGTAATTGCATTGTGTGTATGGGGCACTTCTGCGCTCGACAGCCGAGTGGGAAGTCTAACAGTATCGTTCGGAACGACTGTTAGTGGTTTTGCTGCACGACAGTGTAACTTGCATTACAAATCATTGTCTGATTGTGCTGTGTTACTGTACAACTGTACTGTGTGTGTGGGTGCCTGGCATTCTCGTATTTGGCCTAAGCGCAAAGCTGACCCAAATACAAAAACGCAGATTGCGTGTTTAGCCCTCGACAGCTGAGGGGACGTGTCTAGCAACGCTAGTGGTGGCAGTGGGAAGTGTTTGAGGGGTTCCAGCCTTGTTTGTAGCTTAAATAAGGCTGTTCCCCGCTTAATCTGGTCAAACCCGCAGTCGGGAACCGTATACGCAGGCGTGCAGCGGGCCGGTTCCTGACATAATTGGCTGGCAGTGGTGGGAACGTTTAGTACATTAGTACGCAGTTTAGCTCGCTATTCTGAGTACTAAAGGCTGGAAGCTTGCTAGAAGCAACTAGCCTACAGAAGTCTACTCAGTGCAGAATCTATATACGTTTTTTTTTTTTGTTCAAAGATACACACTTGGTATTTGCTTTCCCTCCCCCCCCCCTTTTTTCTTTTTATTTTTTGCAACACGATGGCTCAGAAAGCATCCAGCTATGCAAGGCAAAACAAAGAGATACCACTCAACCTGTGTGAGCACAAAGGCATCGAGACGGTGAGCGGCCAGACTAAGGAGCAGTTAGTTCGTGCGCTCGAGGAGTATGATGAGGCAGAGCGAGCCCGTGCTTCAACGTCAGCGGATGCAGCTCACGACACGCCAGAGGAATGCGAGTGGAGACGATGTCCTGGACGATCCGCCGAACACGGAGATGACATCTCTGGAAGCCGACCTACAACTACTAGGTTCGGCTGAGCCCGAACTGCGCCTAAAGCTGATCCTGGAACATCGGCAAGCAGAGAGGGAACAAGCTGCCCAGCGACTCCGGGCAGAGGAGGGAAGAGCTGAACGGCAACACCAGCTGGAGCTGGCTAAACTTCAGCAGCAGAACCGGTCTGCTGGACCCGCAGAACGCGAAGGTGAGCGAGTCCACAGAATCCCCCTGGTTAAGTTCCCCGCTATGGACAAGGACTCTGACATAGACACTTTCCTACAGGGGTTTGAAAGGACTTGTCGGCAGTATGGGGTGCCCCGTGAGCAGTGGGCAAGATACCTCACACCAGGGCTGAGAGGCAAGGCCCTGGAGGCGTTTGTGAGTCTCCCCCAGGAGGAAGAAACAGACTTTGAGGCAATTAAGAAAGCCATCATTGCACGATACCACCTCGTGCCGGAGGTGTATCGAAAACGTTTCAGGACAGTGCAGCGAGGTCCTAATGACAGCTACCTGGATCATGCTTGCAACCTGCGCACTGCCTTCCAGCAGTGGTTAAAAGGACTGTCAGTCAAAACCTTGGATGCCCTGCAGGAGCTGATGATAAAAGACCAGTTCCTACACACCTGTCCTGTTGAGGTCCGGCTGTTTGTGCTGGATCGAGAACCAAAGACAGTGGATGAGGCTGCGGAAATGGCCGATTCCTACACCGCCCATAGAGCACCTGAGTCCCGGAGGACTACTACGCCCAGCTGGAGGGGAGAACAGAGTGCTAAACCTGTGTTCTCTCGCACCCAGAGGAGGCAAGCACCGCTGTCTCCTGGATTCAGGCAACCAACCACTGACACTCGGAAATGCTTTGTATGTGACAGGGTGGGTCATATCAGCACGACTTGCCCAGAGAGGAAAAGGGAGGCCCCAAAATCCAGTGAGGCCTCAAACCCCAGTCAAGTCCCAACGGCTTTGTGTGCTACCAGGAATGCCACTGGCTATGCAGAGAATCTGCAGCTTGTCACGGTTGGGGGTATAGTTGCCACTGGGCTGAGAGACACTGGAGCAGAAGTGACTCTCATACATCCCCAGCTTGTGAACCCGGAGCAGTACATACCTGGGAAAATGATTGTTGTCAGAGGAGTTGGGGGTGTCACCCCTGCAATACCCACCGCCTTGGTCCACCTGGATTGGGGGGCCGGCAGCGGATTGAAAGAAGTTGGGGTAACTGACAAAATCCCTTCAACGTTTTGCTGGGTACTGACCTGGGACGGTTAGTAGCCCGGTATGAGCCTAATCCAACCCCAGTGGAGCCAGCTTCCCCAGCAGAAGTTCAGGACTCTTGCAAGGTACTGTTTGATAATGCTGTGCAAGTGGGGAGTGCTAGTGGGCTCCCAGGGGCTATGGACTGTGTGCTAGGAGCCAGCCCTAGTGATTCTCCAGTGCCTAGGCCTGAAATGGGACATGTTGATACAAAGACTGCAGAAACTGATGGTGTCATTCATGACGCACGGACTATCGAGGTGATCAATGCAGGAACTGTTGAGGCTACTTGGGAAGTGCTGGGTAGCACTGGGTATAATGTGGATAATGTTGATGTCGAATGTGATGTTCTAAATGTCAATATGTGTAAGACGGATAATGATGATGGCATATGTGTTGTGCTACATAATGCTGTGTGTCATGTGGACACTCCGTCAGCTGCAGGAGTAACCAGCCGTGCTCACTGGGCTGCAGCAGATGGACTGTCCACTGAAGGAGCAGACGGCACCAGGCCAGATCTTTCCCCTTCAGATGGTTTTAAGACAAAATGTGACATGATTTATGATGTGTGTAATGTGGGCGCTCCCTCAGCTGCCATGGTAACCCGCAGCGCTAGCGAGTCTACAGCACAGGGACTGTCCACCGAAGTGGCAAATGTTGCTGGGTCAGCCACATCCAATTCGGAACCTGGCCCTGAGGGCCCAGGAGCCTCTCCGTCTGCAGCCTTCCTGGAATGTGTGACCGGCAGCACTGAGCTCTCTGGGGCTCAATTTGACAGCAGATTAGTGTCTGAATCCCACCAGATACAAGCATGCAGCTAATCCAGGCAGATCTGACAATGTCAGAAACACCTGATCTGCTGCATGCTTGTTCAGGATCTATGGCTAAAAGTATTAGAGGCAGAGGATCAGCCCCCTATTAATTGGGGGGGGGGTGATGTTGAATGTCTTTATAGACGAAACGACGTGCTGGCTAGTATGCTCTGTACTACTGCAAAACATATGCAATACATATTATTGGATAATTATCCGCTGAAGGTTGAGTCCTTACCAGGATTGCTATGTCTACTGTGGAATTCAGGGAGGAGTGATGGACCTCCTGCCCTATTAGGCCTCCACAATACAATTACCTTTGACTCACTGTTTGCTAACATGGCTATATGGGCAGGCACATGGCAGATGAAATTTAATGAAGATAAATGCACCTTGGATGTAACAATGGTAGATAACCCTATAAAATAAATGGCATACAGCTGGGAACATAAGACTTGGAGAAGGTCTTAAAGCGGACCTGAACTCAGAACTTCCTCTCTGCTGTAAAAGATACTCAACAGCATAATAACCTTTAAAGAGTAACTGTCAGGCTGCAGAAGCTAATTTAAACCTCTATTCTCCTGTGTTAAACAGTTTAGCCGGAAGCCAAAAAGGCAATAGTGAAGATAAAAATCTCTCTTTCATTTGATGTGTGCTTATCAGCAAAGCTGTTAGACCCAAGCTCTTAAGAGGACGCAAGCCGCATACCATACTGCAAAGCATTCTGGGGCCCTCCCCTCGGCTGCTGAGGAGAAGTTACAGGATTAAGTTTCAGCAGCTTGTAACTCAGTCCAGCGCACAGCACTGAAAAATCTCCGGGCAGAGTACACTGCAGGAGTCCGCTATTGTTCCTAGCCACATGGCTAATTAATATTCACTGCACACTAGTGTTATTCAGTACGAGCTTTTCTGTGATCAGGAAGCAGGCAGGACATGACGACACATTTGGCTTCATAGGAGACAGACAAACATGGAACCTGCCATGAGCTGTCAGGAGCATCAATCTCTGCATATACTATATACAAATTCTGTGAAGTACAAACGTGGACAGTGAAATGCATATGTAATGTAAGTACAGCCAATCTTTAGCTACTGATATATGTGTTTATTTTCTCTGAGACCTTATACCTAACAGCTCCTCTTTAAAGAAAATGTTTTCTTTGTTAAAGCGGATACAAATCCTTAAATTTGCACTGTTTGTACTTCCTGCTTTCATAGAAGCAGACAGATTGTTAACATCTTATGCTTTCAAATGAGCTTATCTGCCGTGGCAGTCAGATGACACAGTGGAGAGATCAAATGACAACTTGTGATTAGACACAAATGAGGAGGAAACAGACAGGCTAAACTCTCTAAATACATACAGGGTACATTTCTCTGTTTTCCTTCTGTCCTGTGCAAGAATTCAGGTCTCCTTTTAAAGCGGAACTAAAAAAAAAAAAAAATGTTTCACTTACCTGGGGCTTCTGCCAGCCCCTTGCAGCTTTCCTGTCCCGCGCTAGTCCTCCGTTCTCCCGCCGCCAGCTAGTTTCCACCACATATCTTTCTTAGCGGTCCCGCCCGCAATACCATTACGAGTGGAAACCCGAAGAAAGATACGCGTGGCTCAGGGCAAACGCAGTTCCCGTCAACTTACAAGTCGACGGGAGCAAAACTAGCTGGCGGCAGGAGAACGGGGTATCGTGGAGGACTGGCGCAAGACAGGGTGGCTGCAAGGGGCTGGCAGAAGGCCCAGGTGAGTGAAACACTTTTTTTTTTATAGTATTCAGTTCCGTTTTAAGCCTGGTACACACCATACAATTTCTCTTCAGATAGATGGGTAGACTAGAGTAGATAGTTTCCAACAGATGCAATCTGATTTCTGATCGTTTTTCTGATCGATTTTGCATAGAAGTGACATCGGAAATCAGACTGGATCTGTTGGAAATTATCTATTCTACCCATATATCTGAAGAGAAATTGTATGGTGTGTACCAGGCTTTGGGAACACTGGTCAAAAACAAGTTAAGTAATCGTATACAAACAAATATACAGAGCTCTGAAGAAGAGGGGCGTACCCCTTGAAACGTTCGCGTCCTCACGCCTGCAACGTACCAGTGACGTCACTGAGTTAAACTTCCAAACACTGTGGAGCGCACGATCTCCATTTGAGACGCACGGGATCCAACCAGCTTCTCCCCCGGTTTGTCAACACTGCGCAACAGCCGCCTCTCCTCCAACACGTGTGTATCTGGCCAGAACGAAGGTGGATTGAGGCAGCGTGGAGATCTGTGAATACCCAGCCTGCAGGAGGGTAATGTATGCGGGTCCGCAGATGTTTAGATAAACCAACAACCTACAGCCTGGATATTGTATTGTACTATATGGACTTGTGATTATCCATTATATGAGAGAGATTGACAAGCAAAACGAGGACTCTGTAACAGAGTGCCATATTGGATAACAGATCTACTGTTTTAAAACGGACACTTTGACTGGACACTGTCTGGACACGTTTTGATACAGTTGGAACACAAGTAATCATTTTTAATTCTTTACTGGGATCCCTTTTGAGACAGTTACTGTGGAATATCTCACTGCAGTGAGTCTGAATGGAGTAAGTGTCTGCGTGTGGATGTAATTAAAGGGGAAGGTGCTATTATCTTTTTAGCCTAGAATTAGGATTATATTGTTGTTCAAAATTACTTGGATTAATAAAAAGCATTATCTTTTTAAGCGCTGTGGACATACAATTTATAAAATGATAAATAATCTCGAGAAGCTAGTATACTACTGCCTCTGTATAAACCACTTGTGGGGCCATATCTGAAGTATGGTATACAGTTTTGGGCACCACACTATAGAAAGGACATTGGCCTTCTAGAAAGGGTACAAAGACAGGCAACTAAATTAATCAGAGGGATGGAATAGCTCACTTACCAAGAAAGTTTGGACAAACTGGGCTTATTTAGCTTGGAAAAAAGGCGACTGAGAGGTGACCTGATTAACATGTTTAAATACATCATAGGGCAATACAAAAGCTTGGCAGATTAGATTCTTGCCCCTAGGGTTGTACAACAGACAAGGGGATATGATCTGTGTATGGAGGAAAAAAGTTTTTGCCATCTATTTAGAAAGGGGTCCTGCACAGTGAGAGTGGTCAAAATCTGGAATATCTTACGTCAGGAAGTAGTTATGGCAAATTCAAAATCTGCATTTAAAGAGGGGTTGGATGCTTTCATTGCACTGAAGAGAACCCACGGATATAATTACTAGATAATTCCCAGGAGAGTTGATCCAGGGATTTACAGGAATCTCCGACTGCCATCTGGAGTCGGGAAGATATTTTCTCTTCTTTTTCCCTTTTTCTAGTTGAACTTGATGGACGGATGTCATTTTCCAACCAAACTATGTAACTATGTACTACTTATATCTTGCAGAATGGCTGTAGACATTTTTGAATGTCAAGAATGCAAAATAATATGTGCTTGTAAACCATTTAAAATGTGTGCAATCCACAGGACATTTGTGTCTTAAACATACTGGTATTCTCAGCACTCTCTTGCTGTAAAAAATCCACATGACTTGCAAGAGGATACAGAATTAATTATAAGCTACATACTACTGATCTACCAGGCAGAGCTGTCACATTCTTATGGATCTTAGGGAGTAGATAAAATAACCCTGGAATTAATCCTAAGCAGAGCCAAATAACAACCCAGTCGCCAAAGATATCATGTATGTAGAAGTCAGAAGCAGTAAGTGTAATTTGAGAAGATCAGAGTCAGTATTACATGAACCCAAGATTCGTGCAATGCACTGGCATTAATAGTAGTTAAGTCACATAGTCCTAGATTAGTATAATCTCTTTAGCCAGCAATGCTAGGCAAAAGAAATCAACAAAACAGCTAATGTGTTAATAGAAGAAGAAATAGATGGCATTTCTGACACTAATGTATAGTGAGCTATTATTAAAGCATTTGAGAAAGCAAGCAAGTTTGACTTGCATGTCCATCTCCATTGTAGGCCTAAATTCTGGCTTATTAGTGCAATCTGATGAATTTATGCTGCTTTTCTAATATATGGTTGTGGCTTGCAATGGTTGTGAATGGTGTTGTGGTTGTGGCTTTTGCCACCCCTTGCTTATACTCTGGTCAAACATGTTTTCCTGTTTTTTTAAGGTAAAATTTGAGAGGATGGCTTATACTCGGGTCAGCTTATACTCGAGTATATGCCGTAAGCTGCACATTTTTTCAGGTCCTGTTGATGCTTCTGTTCTTTCTATATAAATCAGAATTTGTGAATGTGATGCTCCTGTTCAATCAGCTTTTGTTCTCTCTGCACGACAGCCTCTGCCATCACTTGGTTTACTGAGTTTAGTGTTGCTGTACCAAATTGAAGAAATTTGATGCAATACAACTAACTGCTTGTAACTAAGAAGGAATAAAGTTTTATGTTTTAAACCAGGATGTGCTCCTTGGCCTTCTAAAGAAAGAATCTGTCTGCTCCCCAGTTCAGATATTCTAATGGACAGAACGGTCAGCCTGAAACACTCCTACTTTAGTCACTTCAGAACTTATGGGAAAGAGGGATTGCTCTACCAGCTTAAACCATGCCTCCATGCTAACTGCCAGCCTATCCAAGCCTCACACTGATCATGAGTGGGGAGGGCATGAGCAGGAAGCTGGCGACTGCCGAGAAAAAAATAAAATGAATAGCTGTAAATGTGTGCAGCAGGTATTTTCCCCATTTTGTTTTTCAAAAAGTGTATCTTTTTTTTTACAAAAATATTCACACATATAAACCAATGTTTTATTGAATAAATCTTAAAAAAAAGCTGTGACTAAATTTGGATTTACAGACAAGATATGCATGCGGTCAGCCAGACCAATCTGGCCACTGAGCTTTTTTCCTTCTGAAAAATCTGGATAAAATGCTTAAACAAGATGTACAATATTTCAAGATTTGCCTATAGTGTTGTACTTTCACTTTGCTGTCGCACTGAAGTCTCACTTATAATTTAATAATAGACCTAAACTGATCTCGCCATCCATGATACTGTATAACACAGTAAAGAGCTCTTGTGGTTTTTTACATTTTATTTACAAGTTGTATCCTTCCATTCAGTCTGCAAACCCACTATTCATTTTCTTCTCTCTTTATACCCCAGCCCTATAGGTTTGACAATAGATCTACGCATTTGTACATGATCATTTACTACTGATACCATTAGTTACATGTGCTCTGTCCCATATGACATACTTGAACAAACTGTAAACATCAACATTTTGTAAGTAATACAATTTTTATTAAAAATAATATCTTACCTGGCTTCAGTTTGTCCTTCAAGTAAGGGACAAGTTTGTATTCCTTAAGAACCAATTCCCAGTCTAGATCAGGAATAGTGAGGTTAGCTAATGTTCCCAGACACTCTATGACAAATTCCTCCTCTTCATCATTTGAAATCTGAGCTGCTAAATCGCCAACGTAATCCTATAAGGAAAAGCAAAAATCATATAAATTATTTTATTATTTAAATTTATTATTATTATTTGGAGAATTAATTATTAATATTAGAAAATAATTTTGGTATTCTCAGTCTGATGTATAGACTTTGAAAGCTATTCTATACAGCCGATTAACATTGTATACATACAGTATTTGGTACATTTAGGCACTTATCCAAGTAACTTTTCTCCTAAGTTTTCTCAAAAGATAATTTATTATCTAAATAAAAATACTTTTCAGCACCTAGCAATTGAAAAAGTACTAAAAAAGTAAGTAAAAGAAAGTAAAACTAATCCACCCTGATCAAACAGGATTTATCATGGGGCGTCAAACCACAGACAATACACGGCGGAACCTGAGTCTACATCAGAGTTCCCCAACCCTGTCCTCAAGGCCCACCAACAGTACATGTTTTGCAGGAAACCACAAACATGCACAGGTGGGGTAATTAGTGTCTCAGCAGAGCTGATTAGCTACCTCTGTGGATTTCCACAAAACATGCACTGTTCTTTATCTTCACTTTAAATAAAGATGTTGGATAGCAAAACATGCACTGTTGGTGGGCCTTGAGGACAGGGTTAGGGAACACTGGTCTACATCATTGGATGACGCCTTCTCTGCTCCTCTCTGTCGACCCAGAGAGAAAGCATTTGACAGGATAGACCTTTTGATTCCTGCGTTAGACACACCAGAAATTTCAATTGGGGGCCAATTTCTCAACATGGTCTGGAGCCTGTATACTTTTTTTTCTGTCAAGATGTGCAACCTGGTAATACTATCGGAGGAAATATTAATTAAAAAATGGCACTAGGCAGGGGTGTTCACTTTCGCTAAAGGGGCCCATACACTCAGCCGATTTTCTGGCCGATCTATCTATCCAAACTGATCGATCGATTGCAAATCGGTTGCCCAATCGACCGATCGACAGCCGATTTCGATCAATTTCGATGGATTTCCATCGAACTGGCAGGGTGGAAAATCTAGGTCGATCTGTTGAGATTGCTTATCATTTTGCATTTGGCCCTAATGGAAATTTGATGGCAAAAAAAATGCCATCAGATTGTTTTTCAATAGATTTCAAACTGAAATCTATTGGAATTCTATTGTAGTAAAACATGTTCCTTTTACACATCAGATAGATAAGAATTCCATCTGATGATCTATCTGCTGCTAATCTGACGAGTGTATGGGTACCTTTAGTGTATGGAACTCCACTATATATATTTTATCAGATAACACTATGTTCTCCTTCTGCTGAGGTCTCTCTTCACAATCTGGTGTGAACTTTATCTGAATTTGGCGCTGTCATGAGGATTAAGGTGAACTCTTCTAAATCAGAAGCAATTCCATTTTGCCACTCTGAGACACAGCAAAAGGCCCTGGGTGGTGCTTTTCTATTCAGTTGGAACCAGGTGGGCTAAAGTACTTAGGTATGACCATGCCATTACATGTAGAATACCTTTACAAGGTATATTATACCACCCTCCCTCTTGGAATGATTTTCCCCTCTCTCTTTTCCGACATATACATTTGGTTAAAATGACCACCCTCCCAAAAATACTCTACCTCTTTAGAGTTCTCCCTATTGCTATACTAAGAGACATAGCTCAGCTACAGAGCCAGATAACTAAATGTGTGTGGCATGGGAAACACCCTAGAATTAGATACTCCTACTAAGCAGAGGGTGTTGTTGGGCTGCCTAATCTCATGTTTTACTATAAAGCTGCCAGATTGGCACAGAATATAGAAGCTCAGGTGATATCTCCCTTTCGCACTGCCAATCTCCTACTGCTTTCTCCCCTTAACAAGATTACTGCTACCGCAAAATCGCTGCCTCTCAAAAAGGCTAAATTTGCCCTGCTAGAACCTATTTTTGATAATCCTGTGCTCCTCTTTGTACCTCACAGAGTGGGATGGGACACATGGAGGGGGATCCACTAATTGCAACTTTAGCCATTTAGTTGTAGACCACAATATGCTTAATTGGGATGCTTTGAAATCAACGTATAATTTATCTTTTAGTGGCTTCTTCTTCTGCTACTTACAACTAAGTTTTAAGAAGCTATGTTAATGCCATAATTTAAGAACTCCCTACCTGGGACTGGTCCTCTATTGAACAAGCGTTTACATGGGATCTGACTACTGTGGTATGACTCACTCCCACCTACTATCCGACCGATGGAAAAGTGGTCAGCTTATTCCCCCTCTGATCCTGATCGAAAGTTAGACTGGGAGGAGATATTCACCAACATGGTTAAGGCCGGCTTCACACTGAAAATTGGCATTAGTGTTTTGATGGCCGCACTGTCAGTCTCTCGGCTTTCATCCACGAGCACCTTTTGGGTGCAATGAAGATGCAGCCAAATGGGCAGCATTTGTAACCCCAATCATTGTTTGATACACTATGGAGTTACCCAGCAGTGCAAAACCTTGACAAACCGAAGCCACACTCAGATGTGACTCTAAAAGGGGGGGGGTTGGAGGATGGAGCAGGCTCCTCTTCTTCACCACCTGTGCAGAGCACTCTCGAGCATCTAACAAATGTATAAGTGAGCGCAGATACAGGACCACAGCCCCATCCAGCCATGCAGCTGCAATCACGTCAATGAGTACTGTGAAGAGATGTGAAGATGTAACTTAGAACTGGACAGTTATATTATTAGGAAATTGGTTTTATAGATTTGGCATGCCTGTGACAGCCATCATAATTAACATACAGGTATGGAAACATTGCAATCTGCTCTGGCACCATCTATACATACAGTGGAGGAAATAATTATTTGACCCCTCACTGATTTTGTAAGTTTGTCCAATGACAAAAAAATGAAAAGTCTCAGAACAGTATCATTTCAATGGTAGGTTTATTTTAACAGTGGCAGATAGCACATCAAAAGGAAAATCGAAAAAATAACCTTAAATAAAAGATAGCAACTGATTTGCATTTCATTGAGTGAAATAAGTTTTTGAACCCCTACCAACCATTAAGAGTTATGGCTCCCACAGAGTGGTTAGACACTTCTACTCAATTAGTCACCCCTGAAGAGACAGGTATATGGAGGCTGTCCTGTTTATTTCCTTTTAGACAATACCAGTTGCCTGGCAGCCCTGCTGATCCTCTGCCTCTAATACTATTAGCCATAGCCCCTGAACAAGCATGCAGCAGATCAGGTGTTTCAGTGGTTCAGACTTATAAGTCTGATCTGACAAGACTAGCTGCATGCTTGTTTCTGGTTTTAATCAGATACTACTGCAGAGAAATAGACCAGCAGGGCTGCCAGGCAACTGGTATCGATTAAAAGGAAATAAACATGACAGCCTCCATATACCTCTCTCTTCAGTTCCCCTTTAAGGACACCTGTCTTAACTAGTCACCTGTATAAAAGACACCTGTCCACAGAATCAGTCAATCAAGCAGACTCCGAACTCTCCAACATGGGAAAGACCAAAGAGCTGTCCAAAAATGCCAGAGACAAAATTGTAGACCTGCACAAGGCTGGAATGGGCTACAAAACCATTAGCAAGAAGCTGGGAGAGAAGGTGACAACTGTTGGTGCGATTGTTCGAAAATAGGAGGAGCACAAAATGACCATCAATCGACCTCGCTCTGGTGCTCCACGCAAGATCTCACCTCGTGGGGTGTCAATGGTTCTGAGAAAGGTGAAAAAGCATCCTAGAACTACACGGGAGGAGTTAGTGAATGACCTCAAATTAGCAGGGACCACAGTCACCAAGAAAACCATTGGAAACACATTACACCGCAATGGATTAAAATCCTGCAGGGCTCGCAAGGTCCCCCTGCTCAAGAAGGCACATGTGCAGGCCCGTATGAAGTTTGCCAATGAACACCTGAATGATTCTGTTAGTGACTGGGAGAAGGTGCTGTGGTCTGATGAGACCAAAATAGAGCTCTTTGGCATTAACTCAACTCGCTGTGTTTGGAGGAAGAAAAATGCTGCCTATGACCCCCAAAACACCGTCCTCACCGTCAAGCATGGGGGTGGGAACATTTTGCTTTGGGGGTGTTTTTCTGCTAAGGGCACAGGACAACTTAATCGCATTAACGGGAAAATGGACGGAGCCATGTATCGTGAAATCCTGAACGACAACCTCCTTCCCTCTGCCAGGAAACTGAAAATGGGTCGTGGATGGGTGTTCCACCACGACAATGACCCAAAACATACAGCAAAGGCAACAAAGGAGTGGCTCAAGAAGAAACACATTAAGGTCATGGAGTGGCCTAGTCAGTCTCCGGACCTTAATCCAATAGAAAACCTATGGAGGGAGCTCAAGCTCAGAGTTGCACAGAGACAGCCTCGAAACCTTAGGGATTTAGAGATGATCTGTAAAGAGGAGTGGACCAACATTCCTCCTAAAATGTGTGCAGACTTGGTCATCAATTACAAGAAACGTTTGACCTCTGTGCTTGCAAACAAGGGTTTTTCCACTAAGTATTACGTCTATTATTGTTAGAGGGTTCAAAAACTTATTTCACTCAATGAAATGCAAATCAGTTGCTATCTTTTATGTAAGGTTATTTTTTCGATTTTCCTTTTGATGTGCTATCTGCCACTGTTAAAATAAACCTACCATTGAAATGATACTGTTCTGAGACTTTTCATTTCTTTGTCATTGGACAAACTTACAAAATCAGTGAGGGGGCAAATAATTATTTCCTCCATTGTAAGGTTTACTTCAAAGTAACATAAGTTTTGTTTTCATTTTTTTTTACTGTGTGTGTGTGTGTGTGTGTGTGTGTGTGTGTGTGTGTGTGTGTGTGTGTGGGGGGGGGGGGGTACCCAAATACAGGGGGCACATCTGTCTGCGAAAGGGGGCTAACTAGAATGATGAAGCAGGGTTTTTTGGCGCCTGCTTTGCACAGTGTAGCGCCCAGATTGGGTAATTTGGGGATCTGGTGGTTGCTGGACCTGGAATTACTTCTCCCTCCGAGTTGCGAAGACTCGGAGGGGAAATAGTATTTAACATCCCCCGAAATTTGTGCGGCAATAGGGTAAACCATCACACGGCTCACCCTGCGCCAAAAAGCCCCCACGCCAGACAGCCATGTACGCAAAAAAGTGGCACAAATTTCTATACTGGGGAGGGGGCTACCTAATACTGGAGGCACATCAAATACTGAGGAGAGTTGGAAAGCCAATACTGGGGTCATATCTGGCTATCTAAACTTTCTAATACCAGGGGCACATTTCCTACCTATACTGGGGTGGGCACAGTTTGGAAAAAGGGGGGCACACTTTGGAATATCTTCCTCCAGTGCTGGAGAACCTCGTCTCGGTCCTCGTTATGTTGCCTCATGGGATAATCTTACAGAATCTTTTTACCTGGTTTATTTGATTGTTGGTTAATATTAGTATATAGCCAAACACTTAAATCTACTTAAGAAGTAGGTATAAGACCATTAAATGTGTAATGAAGTAAGGATGCATAATCAAAGTGTTCAACATTTAAAGAGGAACTCCAGTGAAAATAATGTAATGAAAAAAGAACTTCATCTTTACAATAATTATGTATAAATGATTTAGTCAGTGTTTGTACATTGTAAAATCTTTAAATCCCTGATTTACATTCTGACATTTATTACATGGTGACATTTTTACTGTTGGCAGATGATGTAGCTGCTGCATGCTTTTTTGGCAGCTTGAAACAGCTGTAAACAGCTATTTCCCACAATGCAGCAAGGTTCACAGACAGGAAACTGCCAGTAGTAGGTACTCAGAGTTTCTTGTGGGAGATGTTTCACCACTATATCAGTCATACAGCACCCCCTGATGGTCTGTTTGTGAAAAGGAATAGATTTCTCATGCAAAAGGGGGTATCAGCTACTGATTGGGATAAAGTTCAATTCTTGGTCGGAATTTCTCTTTAAGCTGGTCGCCACTTTTCTAAATACAGTAATCTGTAAAGTATTATTTCTACAGAAATACTGTCCTTCTGGTGATGAGAGCAATTGCTATGATTCTGCATGGAGCCTGTAGTTTGCTTCAGTTTTCATTGAAATCATCTGAAATCAGGAAAAGAGCAAACACGCCACTTAAAGGGGTTCTTCCGCGAATGAGGAAAAAAATAAAAAGTGGTTTATGCATAAACTATTAATCATCCTTCTAAAATAGTGTAAAAAGTGTTTTTTAAAAATGAATGGTTTCATCAATATAACATGTTTTGTAAGTAGTGACGTATGAAGGACTGGGAGGCTAATCCATTTGTTAGGGGTGTTTTTTTTTTACTTTCTTTTACAACCATAACTGCTGCCTACATAGTTTTCAGTGGTATAACATATTCTAGCAGGAATCACCGTTATAACCCTAACTGCTGAGCTCTGCTGAGCTGCTGAATATGCGTTTACATTGTTGCTAGGCAACCAGACCCGTGCAGAGACTTGTTTTGTGAAAAGAGTCATAAGCTGCAGGGAGAATCAGTCCCATCTACACCATATGATTCTTTGTCAGATTCGATTCGATTCATTGATTTGATGCAATCTGACATGTCCGATTCATGATTCGATTCAATTTGATTGAATCAAATCATATCAATGAATCAAATCAAATTAAATCGAATCTGACAAAGAATCATATGGTGTAGATGGAACGGATTCTCCCTGCAGCTTATGACTCTTCACAAACGAGTCTCTGCACCCGGGGTCTGGTTGCCTAGCAACAATGTAAACGAAATATTCAGCAGCTCAGCTATTAGGGTTATAGCAGTGATTCCTGCTAGAAGTGGGTTATACCACTGAAAACTATGTAGGCAGCAGTTATGGTTGTAAAAAGAAAGTAAAGAAAAAAACACCCCTGACAAATGGATTAGCCTCCTAGCCGTCATCCGTCACTATTTACAATACCTGTTATATTGATGAAACCATTCATTTAAAAAAAAAACGTTTTAGACTATTTTACAAGGATGTTTAATAGTTTATGCATAAACCACTTTTTATTTTTTTCCTCATTCGTGAAAGAACCCCTTTAAAAACTAGACGTGTCATTCAGTTAAATGTAAAGTGTACCTGAATTCAGAAATATGAAAGCTACAGTTGAGTTCCTCTTACTACAACATCATATATATTTTGCTTGCACATCTCCTGCTCCTTCCTCCAGAAGGTACGTGTATTTTTTTATGGTGGAAGAATTGTGAAAGTCAAAAGCACTTCCTCATTGCTCGACCGTTGTATAGCCTTCCTAGTGTAAACACACTTCAACCAGGGGGAGGTTTACAGGCAGAGATAAACTTAGCTTATGAAGGGTGTATCTCAAATGGCATTGTTAGTGACAAAAATGTTCACTATGTAAAGCACAGTGGAGATATCTGAGCTATATTATTACATATTAAAAGGTACATACACAGATCTGATTTTTCCAAACAACCGGTCGCTCGGACCGGTCGTTTGGACGTCAAATCGGTAGTGTGTACAAACGATCGTTCGGCTGATAAGGCTGGTTTTCAGCCTTATCAGCTGAACGACCGTTTGTACACACGCCCGATTTGACGTCCAAACGACCGGTTGTTTGGAAAAATCAGACGCGTGTCTGTAGCTTAAGATGACAGCATGCAAGGTCATCACATTATTTAGGTATGTAGAATGTACAGAGATATATATCAAACAAACTTATAATAGCTCCTGTTCAAAAATTGGACCCCCCACACAAAGACACTTACAATAAACAAGTTTTTAGTTCCTCCGTCATGCTGAGAAATATTTCTTATCATCTTCATTAGCAATGGATCCTTAAATTTCAAAGATTTCTTCATCAACATCTTCAGCCCATTTCCTAAGGCATATAGATGATTGTTAGTAGCAAAACATGAATATAAAAAATAGGAACATTTATGAACAAAGACTTGTGTCTTTGAATCCCTATAGATCAATATGCTTTCAATATATGTATTGAAAAATGTTGAGATGTGCAAAGTACGCCATTATGCGCATTTCTAACTAATACAAATTTACTATCATACGCACTAATAATGGGAGGCTGAACTAGGGCTTTAATGATCATGGAGTGAAAAAAAAAAAAAAAACACATTTTACCTTGTTAATTGTTTCTGAACCACAGTAATAAAAATCTGTTTGTGACTGCTTATTCCTGCCAGGGTGTGAATTTCAATTTCATTGTCTCCTGCCCCCGTGATCACTGTGAGCGATCACAGGGTTAGGAGCCAATGAAAATGGCTCTGGACCAGCTCACAGAGCTCTACAGTCATAGTGGCGACAGCGCAAGGAGCCTGCGGTGATGGGTGAGCGTGGCAGAATCATGCCGCAGTGCATCGGTAGGAGCAGTTTTTTGGAACCAGCCGTCTCTGGTCCTTAAAGGATACTGCAGCCGAAAGGCTGCTGAGAGCTAAAACCTGCAATGTGTAGGGAAAGAAAAGTACATACTCACCGCTCCCCTCGCTCCCTGCCATCGGGTCCCGCTCGTCAGCCACAGCTCCCGATACTGACCGACTCTCCTGACCCCTGACCCGGACATACTGCGCCACGCATGCGCAGTATGTCCTGTAATCTTCGCTTCTGGCGTCGCATCATGACGCCAGAAGTACGGACACTCCCCCGCCTCCTGCGTGTGCGCTCCAGTGGCTCCACTATAAAGCTAGCATGCTAGCTTTATAGTGGAGCCGCTGGAGCGCACACGCAGGAGGCCTGATGCGACGCCAGAAGCGAAGATTACAGGACATACTGCGCATGCACAGCGCAGTATGTCCGGGTCAGGAGAGTCGGCCAGTACCGGGAGCTGTGGCTGACGAGCGGGACCCGACGGCAGGGAGCGAGGGGAGCGGTGAGTATGTACTTTTCTTTCCCTACACATTGCAGGTTTTATCTCTCAGCAGCCTTTCGGCTGCAGTATCCTTTAACCACTTCCCGACCGCCTAACACACAGAGGCGGCCGGGAAGTGGACCCCGCAAGGACCGCCGTATAGACAAATGGCGGCGGTCCTTGTAGGGGCATGGGCGGAGCGATCGCGTCATCCGTGACGCGATCCTCCGCCTCCGCCTGGCGCCGCTCACCCGCCGCAACATCCCGCCGGCCATACGGAAGCGCCGGTGGGATGTTAACCCGACGATCGCCGCATACAAAGTGTATAATACACTTTGTAATGTTTACAAAGTGTATTATACAGGCTGCCTCCTGCCCTGGTGGTCCCAGTGTCCGAGGGACCACCAGGGCAGGCTGCAGCCACCCTAGTCTGCACCAAGCACACTGATTTCCCCCCCCCCCGCCCCAGATCGCCCACAGCACCCATCAGACCCCCCCCCCCACCCACCCCCCAGACCCCTGTTTGCACCCAATCACCCCCCTAATCACCCATCAATCACTCCCTGTCACTATCTGTCAACGCTATTTTTTTTTATCCCCCCCCCTGCCCCCTCCTGATCACCCCCCCACCCCTCAGATTCTCCCCAGACCCCCCCCCCCCAGACGTACTGTATGCATCTATCCCCCCTGATCACCTGTCAATCACCTGTCAATCACCCGTCAATCACCCCCTGTCACTGCCACCCATCAATCAGCCCCTAACCTGCCCCCTTGCGGGCAATCTGATCACCCCCCCACACCAATAGATCGCCCGCAGATCCGACATCAGATCACCTCCCAAATCCATTGTTTACATCTATTCTCTCCTCTAAACACCCACTAATTAATTACCCATCAATCACCCCCTATCACCACCTGTCACTTTTACCTATCAGATCAGACCCTAATCAGCCCCTTGCGGGCACCCAATCACCCGCCCACACGCTCAGATTGCCCTCTGACCCCCCCTTATCAATTCACCAGTGCATTAATTACATCTGTTCTTCCCTGTAATAACCCACTGATCACCTGTCAATCACCTGCCAATCACCTATCACCCATCAATCACCCCCTGTCACTGCCACCCATCAATCAGCCCCTAACCTGCCCCTTGCGGGCAATCTGATCACCCACCCACACCATTAGATCGCCCGCAAACCCGCCGTCAGATTACCTCCCAAATGTATTGTTTACATCTGTTATCTTCTATAAACACCCACTAATTACCCATCAATCACCCATCAATCACCCCCTATCACCACCTGTCACTGTTACCTATCAGATCAGACCCTAATCTGCCCCTTGCAGGCACCCAATCACCCGCCCACACGCTCAGATTGCCCTCAGACCCCCCCCCCCCTTATCAATTCGCCAGGGCATTATTTACATCTGTCCTTCCCTGTAATAACCCACTGATCACCTGTCAATCACCTGCCAATCACCTATCACCCATCAATCACCCCCTGTCACTGCCACCCAACAATCAGCCCCTAACCTGCCCCTTGCGGGCAATCTGATCACCCACCCACACCAATAGATCGCCTGCAGATCCGACATCAGATCACCGCCCAAGAGCAGCGTTTACATCTATTCTCTCCTCTAAACACCCACTAATTACCCATCAATCACCCCCTATCACTGTTACCCATCAGATCAGACCCTAATCTGCCCCTTTGCGGGCACCCAATCACCCGCCTACACGCTCAGATTGCCCTCAGACCCCCCCTTATCAATTCGCCAGGGCATTATTTACATCTGTCCTTCCCTGTAATAACCCACTGATCACCTGTCAATCACCCATCAATCACCCCCTGTCACTGCCACCCATCAATCACCCCCTGTCACTGCCACCCATCAATCAGCCCCTAACCTGCCCCTTGCGGGCAAACTGATCACCCACCCACACCAATAGATCGCCCGCAGATCCGACATCAGATCACCACCCAAGCGCAGTGTTTCCATCTATTCTCTACTCTAAACACCCACTAATTACCCATCAATCACCCATCAATCACCCCCTATCACCACCTGTCACTGTTACCCATCAGATCAGACCCTAATCTGCCCCTTGCGGGCACCCAATCACCCGCCTACACGCTCAGATTGCCCTCAGACCCCCCCTTATCAATTCGCCAGTGCAATATTTACATCTGTTCTCCCCTGTAATAACCCACTGATTACCTGTCAATCACCTATCAATCACCCATCAATCACCCCCTGTCACTGCCACCCATCAATCACCCCCTGTCACTGCCACCCATCAATCAGCCCCTAACCTGCCCCTTGCGGGCAATCTGATCACCCACCCACACCAATAGATCGCCCGCAGATCCGACGTCCGATCACCTCCCAAGTGCAGTGTTTACATCTGTTCTCTACCCTAAACACCCACTAATTACCCATCAATCACCCCCTGTCACTGCTACCTATCAGATTAGACCCCTATCTGCCCCTAGGGCACTCAATCACCCGCCCACACCCTCAGAATGCCCTCAGACCCCAGCCCTGATCACCTCGCCAGTGCAATGCTTGCATCTATTCCCTCCTCTAATCACACCTTGAGACACCCATCAATCACCTCCTGTCACCCCCTAGCACACCTACCCATCAGATCAGGCCCTAATTTGCCCCGTGTGGGCTCCTGATCACTCGGCCAAACCCTCAGATCCCCCTCAGACCCCCTTCCGATCACCTCCCCAGTGCATTGATTGCATCTATTTTCCCCTCTAACCACCCCCTGAGACACCCATCAATCACCTCCTGTCACCCCCCTAGCACTCCTATCCATCAGATCAGGCCCAATACAACCTGTCATCTAAAAGGCCACCCTGCTTATGACCGGTTCCACAAAATTCGCCCCCTCATAGACCACCTGTCATCAAAATTTGCAGATGCTTATACCCCTGAACAGTCATTTTGAGACATTTGGTTTCCAGACTACTCACGGTTTTGGGCCCGTAAAATGCCAGGGCGGTATAGGAACCCCACAAGTGACCCCATTTTAGAAAAAAAGACACCCCAAGGTATTCTGTTAGGTTTTTATTGGTTTTTTTTCACAAAGTGTCATTTTTCACTAACTTGTGACAAAAAATAAAATCTTCTATGAACTCGCCATACACCTAACGGAATACCTTGGGGTGTCTTCTTTCTAAAATGGGGTCACTTGTGGGGTTCCTATACTGCCCTGGCATTTTAGGGGCCCTAAACCGCGAGGAGTAGTCTAGAAAACAAATGCCTCAAAATGACCTGTGAATAGGACGTTGGGCCCGTAAGCGCACCTAGGCTGCAAAAAAGTGTCACACATGTGGTATCGCCGTACTCAGGAAAAGTAGTATAATGTGTTTTGGGGTGTATTTTTACACATACCCATGCTGGGTGGGAGAAATTTCTATGTAAATGGACAATTGTGTGTAAAAAAATCAAACAATTGTCATTTACAGAGATATTTCTCCCACTTAGCATGGGTATGTGTAAAAATACACCCCAAAACGCATTATACTACTTCTCCTGAGTACGGCGGTACCACATGTGTGGCACTTTTTTACACCCTAAGTACGCTAAGGGGCCCAAAGTCCAATGAGTACCTTTAGGATTTCACAAGTCATTTTGCGACATTTGGTTTCAAGACTACTCCTCACGGTTTAGGGCCCCTAAAATGCCAGGGCAGTATAGGAACCCCACAAATGACCCCATTCTAGGTAGAAGACACCCAAAGGTATTCCGTACGGAGTATGGTGAGTTCATAGAAGATTTTATTTTTTGTCACAAGTTAGCGGAAAATGACACTTTGTGAAAAAACACAATTAAAATCAATTTCCGCTAACTTGTGACAAAAAAATAAAAACTTCTATGAACTCACCATACTCCTAACGGAATACCTTGGGGTGTCTTCTTTCTAAAATGGGGTCATTAGTGGGGTTCCTATACTGCCCTGGCATTTTAGGGGCCCTAAACCGTGAGGAGTAGTCTTGAAACAAAAATGACCTGTGAAATCCTAAAGGTACTCATTGGACTTTGGGCCCCTTAGTGCAGTTAGGGTGCAAAAAAGTGCCACACATGTGGTATCGCCGTACTCGGGAGAAGTAGTATAATGTGTTTTGGGGTGTATTTTTACACATACCCATGCTGGGTGGGAGAAATACCTCTGTAAATGACAATCTTTTGATTTCTTTACACACAATTGTCCATTTACAGAGTTATTTCTCCCACCCAGCATGGGTATGTGTAAAAATACACCCCAAAGCACATTGTACTACTTCTCCCGAGTACGGCGATACCACATGTGTGGCACTTTTTTGCACCCTAACTGCGCTAAAGGGTCCAAAGTCCAATGAGTACCTTTAGGATTTCACAGGTCATTTTGAGAAATTTCGTTTCAAGACTACTCCTCACGGTTTAGGGCCCCTAAAATGCCAGGGCAGTATAGGAACCCCACAAATGACCCCATTTTGGAAAGAAGACACCCCAAGGTATTCCGTTAGTAGTATAGCGAGTTCATAGAAGATTTTATTTTTTGTCACAAGTTAGCGGAAATTGATTTTAATTGTGTTTTTTCACAAAGTGTCATTTTCCGCTAACTTGTGACAAAAAATAAAATCTTCTATGAACTCACCATACTCCTAACGGAATACCTTGGGGTGTCTTCTTTCTAAAATGGGGTCATTTGTGGGGTTCCTATACTGCCCTGGCATTTTAGGGGCCCTAAACCGTGAGGAGTAGTCTTGAAACGAAATTTCTCAAAATGACCTGTGAAATCCTAAAGGTACTCATTGGACTTTGGGCCCTTTAGTGCAGTTAGGGTGCAAAAAAGTGCCACACATGTGGTATCGCCGTACTCAGGAGAAGTAGTATAATGTGTTTTGGGGTGTATTTTTACACATACCCATGCTGAGTGGGAGAAAGATCTCTGTAAATGGACAATTGTGTGTAAAAAAAATTAAAAAATTGTCATTTACAGAGATATTTCTCCCACCCAGCATGGGTATGTGTAAAAATACACCCCAAAACACATTATACTACTTCTCCTGAGTATGGCAATACCACATGTGTGGCACTTTTTTGCAGCCTAACTGCGCTAAGGGGTCCAAAGTTCAATGAGCACCTTTAGGCTTTACAGGGGTGCTTACAATTTAGCACCCCCCAAAATGTCAGGACAGTAAACACACCCCACAAATGACCCATTTTGGAAAGTAGACCCTTCAAGGTATTCAGAGAGGGGCATGATGAGTCCGTGGCAGATTTCATTTTTTTTTGTCGCAAGTTAGAAGAAATGGAAACTTTTTTTTTTTTTTGGTCACAAAGTGTCATTTTCCGCTTACTTGTGACAAAAAATAATATCTTCTATGAACTTATTATGCCTCTCAGTGAATACTTTGGGATGTCTTCTTTCCAAAATGGGGTCATTTGGGGGGTATTTATACTATCCTGGAATTCTAGCCCCTCATGAAACATGACAGGTGGTCAGAAAAGTCATAGATGCTTGAAAATGGGAAAATTCACTTTTTGCACCATAGTTTGTAAACGCTATAACTTGTTTTTTTTTATCCAAAACATGTTTGTCCACATTTTTCGCGCTGCATGTATACAGAAATTTTACTTTATTTGAAAAATGTCAGCACAGAAAGTTAAAAAAATCATTTTTTTGCCAAAATTCATGTCTTTTTTGATGAATATAATAAAAAGTAAAAATCGCAGGAGCAATCAAATAGCACCAAAAGAAAGCTTTATTAGTGACAAGAAAAGGAGCCAAAATTCATTTAGGTGGTAGGTTGTATGAGCGAGCAATAAACCGTGAAAGCTGCAGTGGTCTGAATGGAAAAAAAGTGGCTGGTCCTTAAGGGGTAGAAAGCCCTAGGTCCTCAAGTGGTTAAGGGGTCAAAGACTGCTGATACACAAGTGGCTAATTTTTCCTACCCCGTGTCAAAGATTTATTCAACAACACATTTTAGTTTAATGTGACAAAACTCTTTATCTCAAGCCAATGTATGATATGGAAACTTACTGGTTGAAAACTGTTTATTTTCCATTGGATAAAAGAAAAAAGAGCTGTATACAGTGACAGCACTGCTCATCTTCAGGTCCCTGCATCTGGTGAAGTTCACTGCGGTTTAGCATGAAGGGTGCAGAAACACAGTTAAAATGTACTTTTATACATAAAACTGATTAAGGCTCGGTTCACACCTGCATTAAAAAGCGGACCGTAAGCAGAACGGATACTGTACAAACGGAGCGGATGCAAATGGATCCAATGTTAACCTATGAAATCGTTCACATGCGTCCATTCGTATGGATCCGTTGGGTATGTTCCGCTGAACGGAAAGCAACTTTGCTGCAGTACCAATGTTTCCAGACAGCTGAGCCCAGCAGACCGCAAACAGAAGCTAAAGCCCTACATTGGGAGCAGTGAGAGAATGGAAAGTTTCTTTACACTAGTGAAGAAACGGACCATTCTAGAGCCAAAATCCACTGGGGGTGGAGGTCTGGGGGGATGTGGGGACGCTTCACTGGGGGTGGGGGATCTGAGGGGGATGTGGGAAAGCTCCACTGGGGGTGTGGGTCTTGGTGATGTGGGAACTGGGGACGCTAGACTCCTGAGCGGGCGAGGGAGGGAGGGAGGGTTTCTTACCCAGGCTTCCATCTCTTCCCCTTGCGTCACACGTCGCATCATGTGACTACCACGCTTCCTGGTAGTCACGTGATGCAAGGGGAAGAGACAGAAGCCTGAGTAAGAAACCCTCCCTCCCCGTCTGCTCAGCAGACCGGAGTGGCAACAGGGTGAAAACAGATCCGATCGACCGGTGATCAGATCAGTTTTCACTGATCCGTTTGCCAGTGTGGACCAAGCCATACACATCCGTGAAACGGAGACAGTTAAACTGTTAATCTGAAAAATGTATTCACACTAAGTAATTAAACTGACTGATTCTTTGTTTTTGTTTATAAAACAAAAAGATAAAAAAAAACAAAAAAAAAACCTCAGTATCCACAAGACACTGGTTGCAAGTTGAAGCTAACTAATGGGTTTATTTTACTACAGTACAGTATTACGAAGACACAGAACATTTACTGTATATAGGGTTTTTCTCCTGGAAAACTCAAAGCACCAGAGCTGCAGCCACTAGGACGCGCTCTAACACATTTATTTAAAATGGCCTACCTCTCATCTACCACACTTTGGCCTGGAACTCACTAGAGTGTTTTTTTTCAATTTCCCTAAACGCTCTACCAATGTAAATGGATGGGACAGGTTCCACTACAGCGATTGTGATTAAGCAAAATCACAATCGCAGGACATGCAGCATTTTGGGAGTGTTTCCATTCTATTGAATTGTATAGGAGCAGGGAAATCACTCCCAAAATCACTTGCAAAACGCTATCACAAATCGCTAGTGATTGCGATAGAGCTTTGCGCTTTCTAGTGGGTTCCAGGCCTTTAACTCTCTCAGCTGAGCACCTTAAGTGTCCCTCCCCCACCCTTTAGATTGTAAGCCTTTGGCAGGGCCCCCCTTCCTTAGTGTGTCTTTCTTGATCTTGCAACCCCAGCTATGATGCCCTTCCCATGCACTAACTCGGACTTGAATTGCTGGGTCTCTGTAAAATCACATGATCATTCATGTGATACCCTGTTTGCATGGATAATCTTGTGCTATGTTGTATAATGGTTTGCTACCCCTCTGTTACCCCTTGTTTACGTTGTATGTATCCCTATATGTTTTCCAGGAAGAGCCAAGATTTGAACCCTGGTCTTCTGTGTCAAAGGCAGAGCCCTTAAAGCAGACTTAAACCCAGGACTTCCTCTCTGCTCTAAAAGAGAAGCCACAGCATAAAATCATTTACAGAAAAACATTTCTTTGTTATGGTTTACAGATCTCCTCAGAGATGGTGTAGAACTGTTACTTCCTGGTTTGCTGGGAGCACATACAAGGTAAAGCTCCTGTGCATGGCCGGCCTTTGACCTGAGCGACCGCTCAGGGTGCCGGCTTTCAGGGGGGCGCTCCTGCCGCCCGCATGCATTAACAAGCAGGCGGACGAGTAGGGCACAAACTGTTTGCGAGAAGGCTGTTGTCTGGTGCAGCGGCGGGCACTAGGACCTGGAGGCATACTTCTCTTCAGCCTCCTGCTCGGATGCTTCCTTATCAGCCCCACTCCCCGCCCCCTCAAGCACACAGGATGGATACAGTAGTCAGAGGTGGCGAGGTAATCCCCTTGTGGGCTGCTACGAACTTCTATGTCTTTTTCTTTCTTCTGGCGTAATCTCCTACAGACAGGGTGATGAATGGTAGCAAATGTCCTGTCTGTCACTGCTAGAATGTATTAATTCTTCTGTGTTTTGGCCAGAGAGGATAAGTTAGGATAAGTGTGTGTGTGTATATGTAGGGTGTGCGTGTGTAGTGTGCGGCTGTGTATATAGATTGTGTGCGTGTGTAGGTTGTGTGTATAGTGCGAGTGTGTAGTGTGTGTGTGCATGCGTGCATGGATCTGCTGTCTGCCGGATTTCTTTTTTGTGGCTGGGAGTGCCTGCATTATGCTGGGCATACACGGCTCGTTTTTGCCGCTCGATCGTTTCATCGCTTGATTCTGCAGTCAATTCTCTTATCTTCCACTCGTTTTTCTTATCATTTTCCATTCACTGCTATCACTAATTGAACGGCGAAACAATCGAGCGGGAGATCGGACATGTCGGAAATTATCTATCGAGCCATCTAAATGGCTCAAAAACAAACCCTGTATTCCCAGCATTAGGCGTCGGGGGATTTCTGCGTGAGAGATAGTTTAATCCATTACTGGGCGCCCAAATATCTATGTTCCATTTGACAACTGTGATGCGGGCCAGGGGGAAACAGTCATGGGCCCATATACAGGGGGTTGCAAAAGTATTCGGCCCCCTTGAAGTTTTCCACATTTTGTCACATTACTGCCACAAACATGCATCAATTTTATTGGAATTCCACGTGAAAGACCAATACAAAGTGGTGTACATGTGAGAAGTGGATCGAAAATCATACTTGTTTCCAAACATTTTTTTTACAAATAAATAACTGCAAAGTGGGGTGTGCATAATTATTCAGCCCCCTGAGTCAATACTTTGTAGAACCACCTTTTGCTGCAATTACAGCTGCCAGTCTTTTAGGGTATGTCTCTACCAGCTTTGCACATCTAGAGACTGAAATCCTTGCCCATTCTTCTTTGCAAAACAGCTCCAGCTCAGTCAGATTAGATGGACAGCGTTTGTGAACAGCAGTTTTCAGATCTTGCCACAGATTCTCGATTGGATTTAGATCTGGACTTTGACTGGGCCATTCTAACACATAGATATGTTTTGTTTTAAACCATTCCATTGTTGCCCTGGCTTTATGTTTAGGGTCATTGTCCTGCTGGAAGGTGAACCTCCACCCCAGTCTCAAGTCTTTTGCAGTCTCCAAGAGGTTTTCTTCCAAGTTTGCCCTGTATTTGGCTCCATCCACCTTCTGATCAACTCTGCCCAGCTTCCCTGTCCCTGCTGAAGAGATGCACCCCCCGAGCATGATGCCGCCGCCAGCCCGCCACCACCATATTTGACAGTGGGGATGGTGTGTTCAGAGTGATGTGCAGTGTTAGTTTTCTGCCACACATAGCGTTTTGCATTTTGGCCAAAAAGCTCCATTTTGATCTCATCTGACCAGAGCACCTTCTTCCACATGGTTGCTGTGTCCCCCACATGGCTTGTGGCAAACTGCAAACAGGACTTCTTATGCTTTCTGTTAACAATGCCTTTCTTCTTGCCACTCTTCCATAAAGGCCAACTTTGTACAGTGCATGACTAATAGTTGTCCTATGGACAGAGTCTCCCACCTGAGCTGTAGATCTCTGCAGCTCGTCCAGAGTCACTATGGGCCTCTTGACTGCATTTCTGATCAGCGCTCTCCTTGTTCGGCCTGTGAGTTTAGGTGGATGGACTTGTCTTGGTAGGTGTACAGTTGTGCCATACTCCTTCCATTTCTGAATGATCGCTTGTACAGTGCTCTGTGGGATGTTCAAGGCTTTGGAAATCTTTTTGTAGCCTAAGCCTGCTTTACATTTCTCAATAACTTGATCCCTGACCTGTCTTGTGTGTTCTTTGGACTTCATGGTGTTGTTGCTCCCAATATTCTCTGAGGCCCCCACAGAGCAGCTGTATTTGTACTGACATTAGATTACACACAGCTGCACTCTATTTAGTCATTAGCACTCATCAGCCAATGTCTATAGGCAACTGACAGCACTCAGATCAAAGGGGGCCGAATAATTACGCACACCCCACTTTGCAGTTATTTGTAAAAAATGTTTGCAACCATGTATGATTTTCTTTCCACTTCTCATGTGTACACCACTTTGTGTTGGTCTTTCATGTGGAATTCCAATAAAATTGATTCAAGTTTGTGGCAGTAATATGACAAAATGTGGAAAACTTCAAGGGGGACGAATACTTTTGCAACCCACTGTAAATAGCAGCTATATGGGTAGAAATAAGATCAGAACAGATCAGAGAGAGGTGTCAGCTCAAATTACAGTGCTGTATTACTTCCAGATAAGGGGAAATTAGACAGCTCCTTATCTCTAAATACAAACCAGTTTTTCTGTGTTTGCCTTCTTTCATATGCATAAGTTTACAGTTGTGTTTAAAATTGAGTGTTTTGGCCAGTTTGACATTGATTTTGATCATTTGAGTCATCTTGTTTACAATTAAATCAGAGAGGCACTTGTAAGTCAGACAAATATAACATATATAACAAGAGGCTCCCTTTGCTGAATCTGTCATTTAGTTTGGCACTGTTATTGGCCTGAGGAAGCGGGCTCTGACCCGCAAAACGCATTGCCTGTGCTACTAATAAAAACCTTTGTAAAATACAAAGATTTTTTCGTCACTGAGGTAAGCTACCTCAAATTTATTTTCCGTTTTTTAACTGCTTTTATTACACCAGGGCGCCTCTTATACCCTTATTGTTAAATATAACATAACATTTATGATGAAATAACCACAAATGTCTTTTCTGTTCTCACATCTTTATCAGTGTTATTCAACCCCCAAGTGACATTCATTCTTAGTACTTAGTACAACATCCTTTTCCAGTTATAACAGCTTTTAAACGTGAAGCATAGCTTGACACAACCGGGTATCTTAGCCCATTCTTCATGGGCAAAAGCCTCCAGTTCAGTCACATTCTTAGGCATGCACACTGCAACTGCTTTCTTTAAGTCCCACCAGAGGTTCTCAATCGGATTTGAGTCTGGTAACTGCAATGGCCACTCCAAAATGTTCCAGCCTTTAATCCGCAACCATGCTCTAGTGCAGTGCTGTCCAACTTCATGGGCATGGAGGGCCAATTTTTTTTTCAGACCCCATGGTGGAGGGCCGAAGGTTCTTGCTGGAGCCGCAGACACCCCTCCCCCCCCCCCCCCCCCACTAGGAAAAAATGCAATTAAAGGACAATTAGACTGGCAGCACTTTCCTCAAAATGCAATGCAATTGGCAGCAGATCCCCACAAGATTTCGTTGTGCGTAGCGCCACGCCGAAAAATGGGTGTGTTTGTGGACCAGAATGTGGGTGTGGCCACGGGTGGAGACAAATTTACATGAAGTTAGCAATGTGGGACATTAGATCAGGACAGTGGTGGCGAACCTTTTGGAGGCAGAGTGCCCAAACTGCAACCCAAAAGTCACTTTATCACAAAGTGGCAACAGCAATTTAAACTACATACAAACGTTTTAACTCATACATGAACATTATGGAAAATCCAAGTTGAAAATAAACTGTGAAGATAAACAATTTCATCCATCCTACTCCTGAAAAATGTATTCTCTTTTTACAACCTCCCAGTTTTATTTTCCGTTTTAAAAAGCTAAAAAAGTAGGTTTAATGCTATTGTCTCATATGATGATGATTCAGCTTTTCCTATAGTCTCGCAGTTAGCAATCATGTGACCCCCAACAAAACAAATTCAGCAATCATGAGGCCCCCAACAAATCATGAGGACCCCAACAAGATACATTCAGCAATCTTGAAGCCCCCAACAAGACAAATTCCGCAATCATGATGCCCCCAACAAATCATGAGGCACCCAACAAGACAAATTCAGCAATCATGAGGCACATAAATAGACAGCATTTCACATAAATAGGCAGAATGCCCCCTTAATATGGTAGACATCTCTCACCTGGATTTTAAATTCTCCTCTACTGGCTGCTGTGCCTGGCTATATGGTTTTTGGCCGGATTGGGGATGATGTGCGGGCTGAAAGGCCTTTCAGTGATGCTGTGGCCAGGCTGGCGGTGATGCTGTGGTGTGGTCGGATGAGGTAGTGACAGGTGCCCCCCCCCCCCAAGTTAGATAGTGACAGGTGTTCCCCCAGCTGAGGTAGTGACAGGTGCCCCCCAGTTAGATAGTGACAGGTGCCTCCCCAGTTGAGGTAGTGACAGGTGTCCCCCAGCTGAGGTAGTAACAGGTGCCCCCAGTTAGATAGTGACATGTGTCCCCCCAGCTGAGGTAGTGACAGATACCCCCCAGTTAGAGAGTGAAAGGTGTCCCCCCAGCTGAGGTAGTGATAGTTGCCCCCCAGTTAGATAGTGACAGGTTCCCCCCAGTTAGATAGTGACAGGTGCCCCCCAGTTAGATAGTGACAGGTGCCCCACAAGTTAGATAGTGACAGGTGCCTCCCAAGTTAGATAGTGACAGGTGCCCCCCAGCTGAGGTAGTGACAGGTGCCCCCCAGTTAGATAGTGACAGGTGCCCCCCAAGTTAGATAGTGACAGGTGCCCCCCAAGTTAGATAGTGACAGGTGCCCCCCAAGTTAGATAGTGACAGGTGCCCCCCAAGTTAGATAGTGACAGGTGCCCCCCAGCTGAGGTAGTGACAGGTGCCCCCCAGTTAGATAGTGACAGGTGTCCTCCCAGCTGAGGTAGTGACAGATACCCCCCAGTTAGAGAGTGAAAGGTGTACCCCCCAGCTGAGGTAGTGACAGGTGCCCCCCAAGTTAGATAGTGACAGGTGCCCCCCAGCTGAGGTAGTGACAGGTGCCCCCCAAGTTAGATAGTGACAGGTGCCCCCCAGCTGAGATAGTGACAGTTGCCCCCCAAGTTAGATAGTGACAGGTGCCACCCAGCTGAGGTAGTGACAGGTGCCCCCCAAGTTAGATAATGACAGGTGCCCCCAGCTGAGGTAGTGACAGGTGCCCCCCAAGTTAGATAGTGACAGGTGCCCCCCAGCTGAGGTAGTGACAGGAGCCCCCCAAGTTAGATAGTGACAGGTGCCCCCCAAGTTAGATAGCGAGGTGTCCAGTGCCTTGCCCGTTACCTTTGATTAGCGCTGTCCTCTCCTGTGTCCCTGCTGGCGCTGCCTCAGCTCAGACCTCACAGATCGCAGCGACTGAAGCAGGCAGAGTGCGCATGGCACCCGCGCGAAGGAACTTCACATGCGGAAGTGACTAATGATGTCACTTCCGCATGTGACGTACTCCGTGTATGCGGGTACCATGAGCACTCTGCTCTCTTCAGTCGTCACGATCTGTGAGGTCTGAGCTGAGGCAGCGCCAGCCGGGGGACACAGGAGAGTGCACGATAGGAGATTGCAAGCATGGCGCCCATAGCGGAAGCCATGTCTGCAGCTCAGGTAGACGAGCGGGCCGCAGCAGGAGGCCTGGCGGGCCGGATGCGGCCCACGGGCCGCCAGTTGGACAGCACTGCTCTAGTGGACTTGGAGGTATGCTTGGGATCATTGTCCTGTTGAAAGGTCCAACATCTCCAAAGCCTCAGGTTTGTGACGGACTGCATCGCATTTTCATCCGATATCTCCTGGTACTGAAGAGAATTCATGGTACCTTGCACACGCTGAAGCTTCCCTGTACCTGCAGAAGCAAAACAGCCCCAAAGCATGATTGACTTCCCGCCATGCTTCACAGTAGGCAAGGTGTTCTTTTCTTCATAGGCCTTGTTCTTCCTCCTCCAAACATAGCATTGATCCATGGGCCCAAACAGTTCTAATTTTGTTTCATCAGTCCACAGAACACTAAGCCCAAAACTTTTGTGGTTTGTCCACATGACTTTTGGCATACTGCAGTTGACTCTTCTTATTCTTTGGAGACAGCAAGGGGGTGCGCCTGGGAGTTCTGCCATGGAGGCCTTCATTACGCAGTGTGCGACTTATTGTCTGAGCTGAAACTTCAGTACCCGCATCTGACCAATCTTTTTTCTTTCAAAAAATTTTTATTGAGAGAATTGTAGCAAAAATACAAGCATTTCAACTTTTGTAAAGGAATGCACTTATAAAGTATTAACGAACATAGAAACAGCTTAGCCCTGGTGTGGCAGTGAGCCTCAGTATAGAGGCCAGAACAAAAGGCACATCAAATGAATGTTGGCAGCCAAAGGCAACATATGCCAACATTCTCATGGTAGTGAGGTCTGCAGATGTATACGGGAAAGGTGCATGACATATATAAGGTCCAGTGTACAGGGGGGGTGGACCACAACGGAGGCGACCTCGAGTACCTATACCATCAGGACTATATGGGGGCAGAGGGAGGATGCCGTGGGGCACTCTCCAGTGCACTTATAACTGTGGATACCCAACTTGGTAGAAAGAGAAAGAGGAGGAAAGTGCGGGGGAAGCCCCCAGAGGGTGAGCAAGAGGGGGATGGTGGGCCGGGGGGGAAATAGAGGGGGGAAGGGAGAGGAGGAGGGAGAGTGGTGAGAGGGAAGAAAAAAGAGTAGCTCTCCAGCCGCCCCCCGACCCCATGAGCCGGCGGCATCAATTTTAGATTATGAGTCTCTAGATGCATAGAGATATATCGAAGCAAAGGGTCTCAGGAACTCACACCGCTATACCTCAGAGAGTAGACTATGGGGGCAATGTAAATATTGTGAGGTGTAAGGTTGCCAAATCTTTTCGAAATTTCAAAGGGAGTCATCTTATCGAAGCAGAGTGCATTGTTCAGATTAGATTTAAAGTGGGCAAACGACTAGGTGGGAGTGCGCCACGAGCTGGCAATCACGCGTTTTCCTGCTAAACATATGTGAGTAAGTAACTTATATTGATGAATTGAAATGTTTGGGGGCCTAAAACCCAGAAGGGCGACTTCCGGGAGTTTAGGGATCTGTGCTTTAATAGTTGTGTATATTATTTGATATATTCTGATCCAAAATCTACGGACCTTAGGGCAGAACCACCACACATGAGACATTGTACCTGTTTGACCGCATCCCCTAAAGCATAAACCATTGGATTTAGGGTCGAAATTTGCAAGCCTATTGGGAGTTAAGTACCACCGAAAGAGTACTGTGTATTGTGTTTCTACAATAGAAGCGCTGAGTTGAGCATTTGGGTGTAAATACCCTGATGTCATTAAGGTCCTCTAGGTCAAGAAAGATATTGAGTTCTTGTTCCCATTTCATAATGTATGTTGGTTTGGATGACTTAGGGGGTGCTATAATACATTTATATAATAGTGAGATCAGGCCCGTGGATCCAGGGTCAGAGGCACAGATGTGCTCGAAGCATGTTCGCGTTAATAGTGAGTTATGATGTTTAATTATATAAGCTATGAAGTGAGAGATTTGTAGATAGCGAAACCTTTCACCTGCAGGAATTTGTTTTGTTTCCTGCAATGATGCAAACGTTTTGACTGAGACATCAGTTACCAAACTGTATATGGAGGTAAGGCCCTTATCTATCCACCATTTGAATGTGCGAGGATTATCAAGGCCTGGGACAAAGCCAGGGTGGCCAAAGAAGGATGTAAGAGGTAGGTGTTGAGATATAAGGCCCGATTTATACTTCACTTTGTCCCAGGTCCTGAGGGAGTGGGTGATGATGGGGTCTGTGATACTTTTGCGTTGGGGCGGGGATAACCATAGAAGGTTATTGAGCGCAATGGGGGCGCAGAGTTCCTGCTCTATTAGCACCCACAGGGGGGGGGGGGGTGAGAGGATTCATGCCACATTGCTAATTGTAAAATTTGTGCTGCAGTATAGTAAGTTGCTATATTAGGGACCCCCAGCCCCCTGCTTAGTTTGGGGCGAAAGAGGGTAGTTCTCGGGACTCGAGGTTTGGTTTTACCCCAGATGAAGGAGAAAATTAAGGATTGTAGTTGTTTAAGTGTGGAGGCGGGAATTTGGATGGGGAGTACGCGGAATGCGTATAATAATTTAGGTAAGATAGTCATTTTGACTGACACTATACGCCCCACCCATGAGATGCAATATCTTTTCCAACATTCCATAAGATGGGTGACCTCTAGAGATGTCGCGAACTTCCGATTTTCGCTTCGCGAACTTCCGCGGAAGGTTTGGTTCGCGGAAAAGTTCACGAACCGCAATAGACTTCAATGGGGAGGCGAACTTTGAAAAATAGAAAAAATTATGCTGGCCACAAAAGTGATGGAAAAGATGTTTCAAGGGGTCTAACACCTGGAGGGGGGCATGGCGGAGTGGGATACATGCCCAAAGTCCCGGGGAAAAATCTGGATGTGACGCAAAGCAGCGTTTTAAGGGCAGAAATCACATTGAATGCTAAATTGCAGGCTTAACGTGCTTTCAAACATCTTGCATGTGTATACATCAATCAGGGAGTGTAATTAGAGTACTGCTTCACACTGACACACCAAACTCACTGTGTAACGCACCGCAAACAGCTGTTTGTGTAGTGACGGCCATGCTGGACTACTGCGCAACATGGCGAGATTGCTCTTCCTCACTCAGTGATGTCAGGTAATGTGTGACTTCCTTCTCAACTTTCCATGGCATTGTTAAAAAGCTTACGTTTTGTTTTTAAATTACATTTTCTACTTGCTGTGTACTTGTTCAGTACCGCTACAATGAGAATCCTGTGGAGGCGGGCAAGTCTGCCATTGTGACCCCGGGTAATGGCCGGGGAATAAGGGGTTTGAATCCGGTGTGGAGCCTGAGCAACGGCTACCACTACACATCCAAGGAGGGCAGCGGGCAGGCATGCACGCCCGCCCGACCCGAGGTAGTGACCAAAAATAACAATGCAGGAGGAGGACTTTCGAGGCCCTGCTGTGCATTTGAAATGAATGTACATTAAATCCTTTAACGAGAACCAGTTATGGCGGGCAAAGATGACACCACATTCCTTTCACGAGAATCATATGGAGGCGGGCAATGACCCCGGGTAATGGCCGGGGAATGAGGGATGGAATCCGGTGTGGAGCCTGAGAAACGGCTACCACTACACATCCAAGGAGGGCAGCAGGCAGGCATGCACGCCCGCCTCGAGGTAGTGACCAAAAATAACAATACAGGAGGCGGACTTTCGAGGCCCTGCTGTGTATTTGAAATGAATTAACTTTAAATCCTTTAACGGGAATCCGTTAACGGGATAACGGGAAATGGCAAGTCTGTCATTGTCACCGCGGGGAATGAAGGTTGGATTCCGGCCCGAAGTGGGAGCCTGCTGAGACCCATGCTGTAGCTGCCCTGACTGTGCTTTGCAGACCAGGCATCTGTGGTCAGATGGACCCTTGAGCCAGCGGAAGACAAACCAAATCGAAAGCATTTGCCAAGAATGTTTTACGGAGGGCAAGTTTTTTTGCCCTTTTTTAAAAATTTTTGAAAATGATAGATGGTTGTATTTTTAAATTGTTTGAAAGTTTAGATGGTTGTATTTTTAAATTGTTTAAAAGTGTATCCATTCTTCCTCCCCCCAGCCACGAACAATACCATGGGAACGTGGAGCAGCAGAAGCCCCCTGTGACGGCTGCCACGGTTGTTCTCCGCGGCTTGTCTTTTGAGGGGTGCTGCTTTTCCTCAGGTGTTCTTGCCATAGCTGTTTGTGCCTTCTCTCCAGGTGCCTTCGTAAAGCACTTGTCCCTATGTGACAGTTGGCCTTTCCACGGCTCAATTTTTGCTGGCAGAGACAACAGATGGCTTTGCTCCGATCTGAGACACACACGTTAAAAAATTTCCAAACCGCTGAGCCCCCCTGGGCTGATGGCGCTACGTTGGCATCAGCAGCTGAGGTTGAAGGGCATGTTGGCTGTCTGGCCATAGCGGGCGATACATGGCGCCGGACACTGCCCCCAGCTGTTTCTGAGGACGAGCTCCCTCTGCTTCTATCATAGAGTTGTCTCCTCCTAGTCCTCCCTGAATCATCCTCTGAACTGTCCCCCTGGTCATCTCCTCTACCGGGAACATATGTGGTATCCGTATAATCGTCATCATAATCCTCCTGGCCAGCTGCGCTTTCCTCAGAAACCTCCTCAACTGCACCAACTTCAGGTGGTCCATCATCCACATCCACACACGTTACGTCCATACTATCGCCACCTAACTCAGACGTAGGAGGTGGTGTACCTGCGCCTTCTTCTTGTTGTTGCAGTAGTGGCTGTGAATCGGTGATTTCACCACCACCACCACCAAATAACTCCTGCGAAGTGTCAAATGCAGCGGATGTGGTGCTTGTTGTAGCGCTGGTGGCTGCGGGAGATGAGGTGTTCTGTGTTAAATACGCAATCACCTCCTCACGATTTTGGGAAGTGATGGCACATGCCTTCTTCTGCGCACTGTATTTTGGGGCAGGTCCGCACGAAATCACAGCAACACCACCTCGCAGAGACCTGCCGGTGCCTGGTGGCCTTCCTCTGGGTCTGCCTCTACCTCTTCCTGGTTTGTCCATCTCGGGGGGATGCTAGGTATATGCAGTGAGCTGGGTTTACTCAACACAACAGGTAGTTATGTGCACTGATGAGGTGGGTTAAGTAAACGCAACAGGTAGTAGGTATATGCAGTAAGCTGGGTTCACTCAACACAACAGGTAGTAGGTATATGCAGTGAGCTGGGTTCACTCAACACAACAGGTAGTAGGTATATGCAGTGAGCTGGGTTCACTCAACACAACAGGTAGTAGGTATATGCAGTGAGCTGGGTTCACTCAACACAACAGGTAGTTGTGTGCAGTGATGAGGTGGGTTAAGTAAACACAACAGGTAGTAGTAGGATGCAGTGAGCTGGGTTCACTCAACACAAAGCTAGGTATATGCAGTGATGAGGTGGGTTAAGGTACACAACAGGTAGTAGGTATATGCAGTGAGCTGGGTTCACTCAACACAACAGGTAGTTATGTGCAGTGATGAAGTGGGTTAAGTAAACACAACAGGTAGTAGGTATATGCAGTGAGCTGGGTTCACTCAACACAACAGGTAGTAGGCGTATGCAGTGAGCTGGGTTTACTCAACACAACAGGTAGTTATGTGCAGTGATGAGGTGGGTTAAGTAAACACAACAGGTAGTAGGTATATGCAGTGAGCTGGGTTCACTCAACACAACAGGTAATAGGTGTATGCAGTGAGCTGGGTTTACTCAACACAACAGGTAGTTATGTGCAGTGATGAGGTGGGTTAAGTAAACACAACAGGTAGTAGGTATATGCAGTGAGCTGGGTTCACTCAACACAACAGGTAGTAGGTATATGCAGTGAGCTGGGTTCACTCAACACTACAGGTAGTTGGTATATGCAGTGAGCTGGGTTCACTCAACACAACAGGTAGTAGGTATATGCAGTGAGCTGGGTTCACTCAACACAACAGGTAGTAGGTATATGCAGTGAGCTGGGTTCACTCAACACAAAGCTAGGTATATGCAGTGATGAGGTGGGTTAAGTAAACACAACAGGTACTGGGTATATGCAGTACTGGGTAGTACAATGTGCAGCTCCCTGTCACACACACAGGCAGTCAGTCACTGAATGTGCTGGGCTGCTGGCAGTGGCACACACACACTATCAATTAGCAAGGCTGTGCATGCAACAAAAGTGTCAGTTTGAAACACAGTAAAAAAAAAAAAAAAAAAAAGTACAGGATGAGCTCTGACAAGAGCTAGGGTGCTATAAAAGCAATAACAATCAGCCATGAGCAAACTAAGCAGCCAAGAACCTAACTAATCTGTCCCCAGAAGAAAAAGTCTGCAGCAGCTGTCCCTTTTCTCTCACTAGCAGGCACACGAGTGAGTGTAATGGCCGCCGGACCCTGCCTTATATAAGGGGGGGTGGGGCTCCAGGGCTTACTGTAGCCTGAATGGCTACAATGTGCCTGCTGACTGTGATGCAGAGGGTCAAAGTTGACCATCATAGTGCATTATGGGGCGAATCGAACTTCCGGAAAAGTTCGCCTGGCGCAGGCGAACGCGAACCCCCAATGTTCGCCTGGAACCGTTCGCCACATCTCTAGTGACCTCTTGTATTAGTTTGGGATAGTTAGCTTCATACATAGAATGATATGAATTGGTGAGAAATATCCCTAGGTATTTTAGTTTAGCGGGTTCCCAGGTAAAGTCACAGGAGGCTTTTAGGGTCTGGAGTGTCGAGGCCGGAAGAGAGATATCGAGGGCCCTGGATTTCTGACTGTTTATTTTTAATCCAGAGACATCTTCGAAGGTAAGCAGGATATCGGCTAGGTTTGAAAGTGATTCTTGAGGGTTTGTTATAGAGAGGACCATGTCCTCTGCATACATGCAGAGTTTATGTTGTCTTCCATGCAGGGGGAGCCCCTGGATCCCATTGCAGTTATTGATCATCAGGGCCAATGGCTCCATTGCTAGCGAGAATAGTAAGGGCAAAAGGGGACACCCCTGCCTGGTACCTCTGCATATAGGCAAGACGTCTGAGCGAAAGCCGCAGTATTTTATAAAAGCACGTGGAGAATGATAAAGGGCTTTTATCCAAAGCAAGAAATTTGTCCCAAAGCCCCAGTGAGATAGTAGTTTAAAGAGGTAGTCCCAAGAGAGTGTGTCAAACGCCTTCTGGATGTCTAATGATAGTAACATCATAGAGGAGTTCGAGCGTTTAGCCGAGGATATTACATGAAGAAGGCGTCTGACATTGTCCCCCGCCTGTCTTCCCGGCATGAATCCCACCTGATCCAACCCCACCAGTGAACAAATGTGTGCGTTGAGCCTGGTTGCTAATATTTTTGCTAGAATCTTGATATCTACGTTCAGTAGAGAAATGGGGCGGAAGTTAGACCAGGTGGTGTGGTCAGTATCAGGTTTGGGGAGCATACTAATAACCGCTAGCAGGGATTCAGGACCGGGCTTTGCATCCTGAAGTATGGAGTTGAAAGCTTGAACGAGGGGTGGTGAAAGAATATTTATGAATTTCTTGTAGTAAGAAGCTGAGAACCCATCTGGGCCAGGGGCTTTATTTATTTTAAGTGATCGAATGGCGTTTGTAACTTCCTCTAGGGTTATAATTTTCTCCAGGCCTTTTTTGAAAAGATCACTAAGGGGTGGGAGAGGGAGAGATTCGAGGATATTGTCCAGTAGAAGAGAGTGTTTGTATGAGTCGATGGTTGATATAGTTTTGAAAGTCCTTGTTGAAAAATATTTACAATTTTGTGGGGGTTGCAGGTAAAAGTTGAGGGACCAGTGCGCAATTTAATGGCTTTAATCTGCGGATCTATTTGTTTTAATCTGCGAGCCAGCATTGATGTAGGTTTGTTGCAGTTGACATAAAAGTTGAACCTATTCCACTTTAGGGTGTTTTCGGCTGCATGAGTGAGGTGAAGGTCGAGGGTTTCAGCAGCTTGAGAGTAAAGCTGCCTATTACGTGGAGAGGGGTCAGCTTGAAGTTGTTCAGCGGCCCTGGCATAATTTTGCTCGAGGGTTGTGAGCTCTAGTTGTTTGCGTTTCTTCCTGGAGGAGGCAATGCTGATGAAGTGACCCCTCAGAACGGCCTTATGGGCTTCCCATATGACATAGTCAGACGGGGGCGAGTTATTTGAGTAATCCGCTTGCTGGGCCGCAGACTAAGGTGGTAATCACATCAGGATCTGAGAGGAGAGATTGATTGAGTTTCCAGTGCATCTCGGGTGGGCTTGTTATGGTAATTATCACCCTTTCATCTATCATATCATGGTCTGACCATGGGATAGGTTTGATCAAAGCTTTAACAAGTTTAGGGGTTAGGGAAGTTGGAATAAAGCAATGATCGATCTGGGATTGTGAATTGTGTGGGTGGGAGAAAAAGGTGTATTGTTTTTTTGGTGGGATGGAGTTCTCGCCAGCAATCAATAAGATGGGCGTTTCTTAACCTATTTTGGTTCCTGGACGTAGAAACTACGTCCAGGAACCATGTGCGCTACCGCGCGCCCCCGCGGCCGATCGTGCACGCGCACTCCCGGCCGCGGATTCGGTAGCCAGGGAATCAATGTATCGGGCTATGGTGCCCGATCACTGATTCCTCTCCCCCGCTGAAAAAGCGACAGCTTCTCTCGGAAGCTGCGCCTTTTCTGGCCGTTCCCTGCCCGATGCGCCACTCTAAGTGTGTGTTACGCTTAGAGTGACGTCATGTAAACAAACTCATGGCCGCCATCTTGTGGCCAAAAAGTAATACTACAACTGAAAATAAAAATACATTAAAATGAACACACATTTACATTATAAATCTATTGTTTACCCCCCACCCTCCCAAAACTACCCAAATAAAATGTTTACTATAAAAAAAACAAAAAACATTACAATGAAAAAAAAAAAATGTAAATATTTACCTAAGGGTCTAAACTTTTTAAATATCAATGTAAAGATGAAATATTTCTATATTTTTTTTCTTTTAAACTTGTTAATAGTGATAGATGCAAAATGGAAAAAAATGCACCTTTATTTCCAAATAAAATATTGTCGCCATACATTGTGATAGGGACATAATTTTAACAGTGTAATAACCAAGACATATGGGCAAATATAATACGAGAGTTTTAATTATGGAGGCATGTATTATTTTAAAACTATAATGGCTGAAAATTGAGAAATAATGAATTTTTCCATTTTTTTCTTATTCTTCCTGTTAAAATGCGTTTACAGTAAAGTGGCTCTTAGCAAAATGTACCCCCCAAAGAAAGCCTAATTGGTGGCGGAAAAAACAAGATATAGATCAGTTCATTGTGATAAGTAGTGATAAAGTTATAGGCTAATGAATGGGAGGTGAACATTTCTCTCGTGAAAACCACGGAACCTGAATGGGTTAAAAGGCTATCGAAGTGTTTCCCATTTCGGATGTCTGTAGTTGAAGGATTAGGGATATTAGGGTTATCCCTATCTATGTGGGGGTATAAGCAGAGGTTAGAGTCACCACATGCGATTAAAGCTCCTGTGGCATGCTTTGAAAGGAGATCTATGTAGTGAGCTAGGAATGACAACTGGTTGGTGTTAGGGGCATAATATGACGATATGGTCACATCCATATCATGGATTGTTCCTATCAGGATAAGAAATCTGCCCTCGGGGTCTTTGATTTCCCGTTTGCATATAAAGTTCACTGAGCTTCTGAAAGCGATAAGGATGCCTCTGTAATTTGAGAGGGCACTGGCGGTGTAAAATTGCGGAAAAGTGCGATGTATATATTTGGGGGTATAGTGTCTAGGGAAGTGTGTCTCCTGCAGGCAAACGATTTCTGCGTGAGCAGAACGGAAATATGTAAATGCCTTAGATCTTTTAACGGGTGAGTTGAAACCCTTTACGTTCAAGGAACAGATGTTTAATGCCATTGCGGTATGTTGTGTGGATTTAAGATTACATAGTGTTGCTCAGTAGGGTGAGGATGTCTCGGCCAGGGCCGGGGTGTAGCACGGAGAGCCAGATACAGAGTGTAAGAGGGCAGGAGAGGAGAGGAAAGAAATAGGGGGAGAGAAAACAGAGAGAGAGAGAAAGAGACAGTACGATAGGATACGCCGTAACAACGGCGAATCCTGAACTAATCAGGAAGATGCTATACAGCATCTGGGCGCACCCATGGGGCTTTAGTAAACCGAAGCTCATTGGGTACCTGGTGGGGCGCGGGGTCTAGTGGGGAAGGCAGAGTAAATTTATCCTTGTTAATCTGGCAATGGTATTAGGCCTGTAATGATATAGCCTAGTCAGTGAGGGAAATTAGCTAGCGAAATCTGGAACCGTTAGTCACTCGCTGGGGAGAAGCTGCGGCCCATGTAGGCTCAGTGATGTGGTTTTTACTTGGCGGTGAAGGGAGTTGAAAATGAGTGAACAAATAAACAATTAGGGGCCCCAGCTTTTCCCCTGCTTCTATTAGCGGTGCCCAGAGGAGTGGCGTTTTTTGTGCAGGATGTCAGGACTTGCGGGGTTAGGAATTATAGCGGGAGCCCATAAGCGTAAGGCTGCGGTACATGCACCGTGCAAATGGAGGAAAGAGCATGATATCTGACCAATGCTAATTAAGGAGGGAGAAGGGAAAAGGGATTATAGTGTGTATGGTCATTAAAGATTTGAGTTTTCGGATATCGAAAGGTGGTCAAAACAGCTAAATATTTTATGCTAACACTACATGAAAGAACTTTCCCAATATTGCATGGTGCAGGTAAAAGAGGGGGGGTTAATGTTTAACATAATAGCCAGCCTAAGCAAATCATCATAGTATGCACGCTATAGTATGCAAACTGAACATGGAGTCAAAACTGTGTAATAGGCTAAATAAAGCACCACATTTAAGAGAAAACTTCAGTCATAGTACAAGCTAGTAAATAAGGCAGATTGTGAGTCCGCACATGTAAAACATAACCTTCTGATGGAAGGCGAGAGTAAGGCCACATACACACATCAGACCATAGTCTTTGGAAAATGAAAGATCACAGACCAATCTTACCACCCTTCCTGTAGTATGAGAGCCATACTCTACACAGTCTATTCTATGGAGCTGAACTCCCCATCAGATAAAATCTTTGCAAGATGCTGCACACACAGATGCTGTACAGACACAAAAGATCAGTATCTGCAAAAGATCTGTTCCTGCCAAAAATCCATTCCTGCAAATTGCAATGATAGTCTATGAGATCTGCAGATCATCATACACACATGATTTAACTGACATTCATCTGCAGATCTGCAGATCTGAAAATCCATCCTGGTGGATCTGATCTGCAGATGAATCTCAGTTAAACAAGGTGTGTATGATGATCTGCAGATCTCATAGACTATCATTGCAATTTGCCGGGTAGCGGCGAATCAGCGCAGAGCGGTGGCGATCGGGAAGTGCTAGCTGCGTGTACCAAAAAAAAAAATATGCAAATCGGCCCAGCAGGGCCTGAGAAATCCTCCTGCGTGGCATAGCCCGACCTGAGGCCGGGCTTACCGCCAGGGAGGTTAAATACTTTTTAGGGAATATCTTTATAAAGAATAAAAGCCTTGCTAAGAATCCCCTATGAAGAGATGGACTGGTCCAAAACCTGTCACTTCTGTCATATTTCTACTGCCTACTGTAAGTGATAGCATTATAGGAGAAAAGTCATTTACGGCTCATTTTACTCTGTAAAAAAATGTACTTCTTATTTGTATATGTTTGCACATATTTAAAATTTTACAGTTTTTCGCTGTAGTCCCCCTTTATCCATTTCTACCGCCCGGACATGAAGCTCACGTCCGGGTGGCTACTCTGCTGCAGTGCCGCGCTTCGGCACGCGATCGCGGGGGTGTCCCCCGGTAGCCCTGGGATCAGTGAACGGGAACATGGTTCCCGATCACCAATCCGTGTCCCCAGCAGAAAAACCGAAGCGCTCTTACTAGAGGCTTCAGTCTTTCTGCACGCACAATTTTCCGCATCTCCCTTGTGCTTCCGCTTAGCGAGAAGCACAAGGAGGGGGAAAAAAAAACTCAAGGTGGCCATCTTGTGGCCAAATAGTAAAACTACATCTACATATTTTTTACATTACAATTTACACATATAATAACATTAAAAATTAACTGTTTATTTCTCACACCAAAATATTACCCAAATAAAATTTTTAATGGAAAAAAAAAATTACAATTAAAAAAAGAGGGGTATACTACGAACATTTTTTAAATTATAAGCTTGTAAATAGTAATGGATGCAAAATGGAAAAAATGCACCTTTATTTCCAAATAAAATATTAGCGCCATACATTGTGATAGGGACAAAATTTAAATGGTGTCAGAACCGAGACAAACGGGCAAATAAAATACATAGGTTTTAATTATGGTAGCGTGGATTATTTTAAAGCTATAATGGTCGAAAACTGAGAAATAATTATTTTTTTCCATTTTTTTCTTATTAATCCTGTTAAAATGCATTTATAAAAAAATAATTCTTAGCAAAATGTGCCACCCAAAGAAAGCCTAATTAGTGGCGGAAAAAACAAGATATAGATCAATAAATTGTGATAAGTAGTGATAAAGTTATTAGCGAATGAATGGGAGGTGAAAATTGCTCTGATGCATAAGGTGAAAAATCCCTGCGGGATGCAATGGTTAAGAGTGGTAGTCTTTAAAGAGAACCCGAGGTGTGTTTAAAGAATGTTATCTGCATACAGAGGCTGGATCTGCCTATACAGCCCAGCCTCTGTTGCTATCCCAAACCCCCCTAAGGTCCTCCTGCACTCTGCAATCCCTCATAAATCACAGCCGTGCAGTGAGGCTGTGTTTACATCTGTAGTGTCAGTCTCAGCTGCTCCCCCACCTCCTGCATAGCTCCGGTCCCTGCCCCCGTCCCTTCCCTCCAATCAGCGGGGAGGGAAGGGACGCAGACGGGGACTGGAGTTCTGCAGGAGGCGGGGAGAGCAGCAGACTGACACTATAGAGATAAACACAGCCAGCTCTGACAAGCTGTGTGTCAGCAGCGAGGCTGTGATTTATGAGGGATTGCAGAGTGCAGGGGGACCTTAGGGGGGTTTGGGATAGCAACAGAGGCTGGGCTGTATAGGCAAATCCAGCCTCTGTATGCAGATAACATTCTTCAAACCCACCTCGGGTTCTCTTTAAGGGGTTGTATAATAATTGCGTCAATGAATAAATCACACAAAAAACATGTAATACTGTAGTACAAAAACAATTGATGTCATTTTAGTGCATTTGGTTCTTTAAAAAGTCCTTGTAAGATTTCATTCTGAACACAATTACAAATGTACACTAAATTCCCTAAAACCCTTTACAGCAGTGGGCGTTGAATCATTTTGAACACAACTGTAGGTTCTCTTTAACCAGTACACTATTCAGCCACTGCATTTACATTTGCAGTGAGCCACGAGTTCTGAAACAGCCATGAAGTTCATATTTCCTTGCATCAACAATTGGTCTGAAGTACACATTTCACATCTTTCTACAAGTGTAATCTGGTGCACAGAGTTGGAAATGTAATGTTAGCAATCCCAGGAAAAACTTTGCAGTATTAATTTTAAGGGATGAAGCATAGTTAAAGAGCTTTTAGAATTTCACATTTCTGCTTTAACTCTTTTACTGCCAAGCACATACTAGGTACATTGTGCCAGGCAAATGCTTTAACAGCTAGCAACGTACATGGTACGTTATTGGCAGTTTTGTCCCCCGGGAAGCCGTGCCGACATCATTCCTTCCTACCCCCACATGGGCACCCCTCCTCTGCCCCTCTGCGTGGCTGAAGTAGCATCGGTGTATAATTACTCATCCGATCACTGGCTCCATGCCCGTGTCCCACACTGGCAGCCGTCCTCTCTCTCCCCTCTACTTCCTGTATGACAGGTAGTAACTACGTGTAATAGAGATCCGTAGAGGAGAGAGGAGCCTGCTGCCAGAGGGGACATCGTGTGGAGCCAGCGATTGGGTGAGCTAATTACACACTGACCGCTGCACTCCAGCCTTGCAGGAGAGGTGGGCACAGGAGGGGGGCTCGTGTGGAGGGAGGGAGGATGATGTCGGCCCCCCTTCCCACAGTGGCACCCATACCTGCTACCTATACTGGGGCACCTATTCCTGGCTACCTATACTGGCTGCACCTATATCTGGCTACCTCTACTGACAGCACCTATACCTGACTACCTCTATACTGACTGCATCTATGCTTGGCTACCTGTATTGGCGGCAAAGATACATGACTACCTATACTGGCTGCAACTACACCTGGCTACCTGTACTGGAGCATCTATTCCAGGCTACCTATACTGGCTGCACCTATATCTGGCAATCTGTAATGGCGCACCTATTCCAGAATGGGAAAAGTGGGATACCAATACATATCTGGTATCGTTGGATTCAGCAGAATCAGGGCCTTTACAAACATTTTTGTCAGTAAATGTAATTCTTTGAAAAAAAAAAACACAACAGAAATATTTTATTTTATGTTTTCACTTTTTTCAAGCATATTTCACTCAAAAATGTTTGATATATCTCCAGAAAAAATACAAAATGTTGTTTAAAGAGAATCTGTACTCTAATATTCTTACGCTAAAAAGCATACCATTCTTTCCTTATGTTCTCCTGTGCCCCTCTGTGCTGTTTCTGACACTCTCTGCTGCAATCCTGGCTTGTAATTAACAGTTTTAGGCAGTGTTTACAAACAAACTAACCAGCTTATGATAGGCTCACATAAACAGAGTGTGTGAGTCATACAGAGTGTGCAGGGGGCCTGCAGAGGGTGTGTATCGCTTCTATCCAATCACAAGCAGCCCTGCACATTCCACACATTCAAGCCTTAGCCCGACAGACACATCAGAGGAAAGGTGATAAGATTTATTACACAGACAGTGCAATTAGGAAAGGCTGCAGTAAGCCAGAGCACATTAGAACAGGCATAGGAACTTATAGGATAGAAGAACTAAGGCTGAAAAATGTGTTACAGTGTCTCTTTAACCTCCTGAGCGGTATGGACGAGCTCAGCTCGTCCATCACCGCCGGAGGCTGCCGCTCAGGCCCTGCTGGGCCGATTTTCTTCAAATAAAGTGCAGCACACGCAGCCGGCACTTTGCCAGCCGCGTGTGCTGCCTGATCGCCGCCGCTCTGCGGCGATTCGCTGCGAGCAGCGGCGAAAGAGGGTCCCCCCAGCCGCCTGAGCCCTGCGCAGCCGGAACAAAAAGTTCCGGCCAGCGCTAAGGGCTGGATCGGAGGCGGCTGACGTCAGGACGTCGGCTGACGTCCATGACGTCACTCCGCTCGTCGCTATGGCGACGATCTAAGCAAAACAAGGAAGGCCGCTCATTGCGGCCTTCCTTGTTTATTCTGGGCGCCGGAGGCGATCGGAAGAACGCCTCCGGAGCGTCCTCTAGTGGGCTTTCATGCAGCCAACTTTCAGTTGGCTGCATGAAATAGTTTTTTTTTAATTTAAAAAAAACCCTCCCGCAGCCTCCCTGGTGATCTCAATAGAACGCCGGGGAGGTTAAAGGGACTCCGAGCAGTGCAGAAACTATGAAATTTATTACACAGGACGACACTTTCCCCAGTGTCAGCAGCTCCATTCAGCAGAATGGAGCTGCTGACTTTAGGAAAAAGTCGCCCTGTGTAATACAATGTAACTATGGAAAGATGGATATCATTTTAAAGCTCTCTTTCTCCTCTTTCTGGCGACACCTAAATCGTCACCCTACGCCTTTTAGTTTTCTCTATTTTCGCGATTGAAATCGCAGCCGTGGCAATTTCAATCTCGAAAATAGCGAAAACTAAAAGGTATAGGGCGGCGGTTTATATATCATTGGAAAGAGGAGAAAGAGAGCTTTAAAATGATATGCATCTTCTCATAGTTTATGCACTGCTCGGAGTCCCTTTAAGTGTTCAAGCCCAATTCATTGCAGAGGAAAAAAAAATATAATATGTCCTATTTCATGTAGGTTTTCTTGTCAAAAATCCTAAGTAAACCTGAGTGCAAAATATCTCAAAAAAATTACTTGGCAGTAGATGTTCGCGTTTAGGACAAATCGGCTGCAAGCGAAATGGTTAAACATCTCAGGCTTCAGGTATTACCAGTAACTACTTTCCACAAGGAGAACACTGCTATTGTTAGGAATCAGTGTTTATCTGTCCTGAAGACACACTTGTGTCCTACATTCCCGCTATGCTCTTCATTGATCTGTTAGAGTTGGAGAGCAGGCAGGAGTATTGCCGTCACCCAGTGACAACTCTAGATATTGCAGGAAGTATCCTGGTTCTCACTAATTATGATTCTGGTGAGCTTGTTGGTGTGCAGTCAGTTTCTACTTGAACTTACTCTGAAATTATTATTTCTCTGGTGAGTTTAATTTACAGGTGTTCTCTGATTGGTTGCTGCTCACATAAAGGGCTCTACCTATTTGGGCAACACACCTGTGAGAGTTACTAGTTCCTAGAGTGAAGCTGCTGGGTGTGATTTGGATTGATTATTGTTAAAACTTCTGCTTGATCCTTGACTTTGTATTGGATTGACGCCTATCTTGACCTCTGCTATTACAACTATGCTTCTGTCTCATCCTTGGTTTGACCCATCTGACCTCTGGTATTGACCCTTGGCCTCATTCCCGGACTCTGTGTGTTTCTGGTTCTCACCGGTTTTCTCAGCCTCTGATTCTATGTCTTGTGCGCACAGGTTCTGGGGTAACAAAAGTCAAGTAGACTTATTCAGTCTTCCATTCAAGTGGGTGCTTGACTCTAGGTGAAGAGTGTGGTGGGGTTTGGGACACATTGTAGGATCTGCAGAAAAAGCAATGATTGCCTGGAAACCTTATAACTATCAAACATCTCAACATCCCTACAACAGATATGTAAAAAAAGCAAACCTGTGAGGTTTGGAACAAGCATATTTGGATACTTACCTCGGGAGGTAGCAGCCTTTGGATCCACAAGAGGCCTCCTCCATCCTCTTCAGCCACGCAGATCCAGTGATGGGACACTCTGAAGTGCAGACACACTGCCCCTCCTTGGGCTCTAGCAGAAAAAGTTGAGCCGGATCGGGTCTGTGCTACTACGTAGGCTCAGATTGCTCGCCCGCTTGTGTGCCCAATTAGGCTCAGCTTTTTCCATCACTTTTTTCCGCCTATAGGTGCACCCTGAGTTTACGAAAATCCTAGCAAAGTGGACACTAGATTTGTCTTGGAAGCATGTAGGTTTTCCAAGAATGTAATTTTAAGTGCTTCAAATAACTCATCAGTGTCTTGGTAACTTACCTTCACATATAAGCTGAGCATTTCTTTTATTTGCAGCAAGATTTATGCAGAAAGAAATTAACTCAAGATCAATGCGATCATCTGAACACTCAAATAGCATCTTCATCAACTAAAAACAAGATTAAAAATATTTGTTTTGTAAGAAGTTGTTTAATAATATTACATGCAAATCATTTTTTCACAACAACAATTTCATTCATAAAAAAAATCTAAATGTTACATAAGAATGTTTTCTACGAGAAAACCCCAATTTTGTATGTCAACAACTCACTGTTCCAATTTTTAAGTTTATTTTGTGGGAACATCCATATGCTCTCATGCTTGCCACTCAGCTTTGAAAATATATGAATAACTTTGTGCCCATGAGCTAACGAGGAACCAAAACATTTCCCACCACCTGCTGATTGTCAGAGCTGAGTTGAAGGATTTGTTTAAAAGTCTTAAAATTATTTCAGGACTAGACAAGAAGTTATATTTTATTCAGTAAGGTACATGAATCAACATAAGTATTTTTTTCTGGAAGGGGCACATACTGTAGTGGAGAAAATATTATTTAGTTGCATCAAAGAAGTGAAGATAACACTGCAGGTGGATACAGCGTAAATGAGTATGTTGCCATAAACAAATAAATATACTCATCTTTTCCGGTGGTGGGTGCACATTTAAAATCTTAAAGGATACCTGAAGTGACATGTGACATGATGAGATAGACATGTGTATGTACAGTGCGTAGCACACAAATAACTAGGCTGTGTTCCTTTTTTTCTTTATCTGCCTGAAAGAGTTAAATATCAGGTATGTAAGTGGCTGACTCAGTCCTGACTCAGACAGGAAGTGACTACAATGTGACCCTCACTGATAAGAAATTCCAACTATAAAACAAGTTCCTAGCAGAAAATGGCTTCTGAGAGCAGGAAAGAGATAAAAGGGGTCAATCGTTCATAGATTTTAGCTCTGGCATACTTCAATGAATGTGTCATTGAGCAAAAACAATAAAACAGTTAAAACTTAAAAAGTAGATTTAAACATAAAATAAAACTGTGGAATATCTTAAAAGTCATTTTTTAGGAGAAGGAAGATAGATACAATCGTTTATTTCATTATTTTATTTTTGCCTCGGGTATCCTTTAAAAGGGAACCTTAACTGTACATTAACCACTTGAGGACGACAGTCTTTTCGCCCCTTAAAGAGACTCTGTAACAACAAAAACCTCCCGTGGGGGGTACTCACCTCGGGTGGGGGAAGCCTCCGGATCCTAATGAGGCTTCCCACGCCGTCCTCTTTCCCACGGGGGTCTCGCTGCAGCCCTCCGAACAGCCGGCGACAGAGCCGACTGTAGCTTCAATATTTACCTTTGCTGGCTCCAGCGGGGGCGCTGTGGTGGCTTTCGGCACGGAAATAGACGGAAATACCCGATTCTCCGTCGGGTCAGCTCTACTGCACAGGCGCCGGAAACTTGCGCCTGCGCAGTAGAGCAGACCCGACGGCGGTCGGGTATTTCCGCCTACTTCGGAGCCGACAGCCGTCAGAGCGCCTGCGCAGGAGCCAGGAAGGTAAATATTACGTCACCGCTGCACGGAGGGCTGCACCGAGACCCCTGACGGATGGAGGACGGCGTGGGAAGCCTCATTAGGATCCGGAGGCTTCCCCCACCCGAGGTGAGTACCCCCCAGGGGACATTTTGTCGTTACAGTTCCTCTTTAAGGACCAGAGCCTTTTTTTCCATTCAGACCACTGCAGCTTTCACGGTTTATTGCTTGGTCATACAACCTACCACCTAAATGAATTTTACATCCTTTTCTTCTCACTAATAAAGCTTTCTTTTGGTGCTATTTGATTGCTGCTGCGATTTTTAGTTTTTATTATATTCATCAAAAAAGACATGAATTTTGTCAAAAAATGACTTTTTTAACTTTCTGTGCTGACATTTTTCAAATAAAGTAAAATTTCCTATACATTTGAGCGCGAAAGTTATTCTGCTACAGGTCTTTGATTTAAAAAAAACCATTCAGTGTATATTTATTGGATTGGGTAAAAGTTATAGCGTTTACAAACTATGGTGCAAAAAGTGAATTTTCCCATTTCAAAGCATCTCTGACTTTTCTGACCACCTGTCAGGTTTCATGAGGTGCTAAAATTCCAGGATAGTATAAATACCCCCCAAATGACCCTATTTTGGAAATAAGACATCCCAAGGTATTCACAAAGAGGCATGGTGAGTTCATAGAAGATTTTATTTTTTGTCACAAGTTAGCGGCAAATGACACTTTGTGACAAAAAAAAAAAATTCCATTTCTGCTAACTTGTGACAAAAAAAAAATGAAATCTGCCACGGACTCACCATAGCCCTCTCTGAATACCTTGAAGTGTCTACTTTCCAAAATGGGGTCATTTGTGGGGTGTATTTACTGTCCTGGCATTTTGGGGGGTGCTAAATTGTAAGCACCCCTGCAAAGCCTAAAGGTGCTCATTGGACGTTGGGCCCCTTAGCGCACCTAGGCTGCAAAAAGGGGTCACACATGTGGTATTGCCGTACTCAGGAGAAGTAGTATAATGTGTTTTGGGGTGTATTTTTATACATACCCATGCTGGGTGGGAGAAATATCTCTGTAAATGACAATCTTTTGATTTTTTTTTTACACACAATTGTCCATTTACTGAGAGATTTCTCCCACCCAGCATGGGTATGTGTAAAAATACACCCCAAAGCACATTATACTACTTCTCCTGAGTACGGCGATACCACGTGTGGCACTTTTTTTGCACCCTAACTGCGCTAAAGGGCCCAAAGTCCAATGAGTACCTTTAGGATTTCAACGGTCATTTTGAGACATTTGTTTTCAAGACCACTCCTCACGGTTTAGGGTCCCTAAAATTCCAGGACAGTATAGGAACCTCACAAATGACCCCATTTTAGAAAGAAGACACCCAAAGGTATTCCGTTAGGAGTACGGTGAGTTCATAGAAGATTTTATTTTTTGTCACAAGTTAGCGGAAAATGACACTGTGAAAAAAAACAATAAAAATCAATTTCCGCTAACTCGTGACAAAAAATAAAATCTTCTATGAACTCACCGTACTACTAATGGAATACCTTGGGGTGTCTTCTTTCTAAAACGGGGTAATTTGTGGGGTTCCTATACTGTCCTGGCATTTTAGGGGCCCTAAACCGCGAGGAGTAGTCTTGAAACAAAATTTCTCAAAATGACCTGTGAAATCCTAAAGGTACTCATTGGACTCTGGGCCCCTTAGCGCAGTTAGGGTGCAAAAAAGTGCCACACATGGGGTATCGCCGCACTCAGGAGAAGTAGTTTAATGTGTTTTGTGGTGTATTTTTACACATACCCATGCTGGGTGGGAGAAATATCTCTGCTTTTTTTTTACACACAATTGTCCATTTTCAGAGATATTTCTCCCACCCAGCATGGGTATGTGTAAAAATACACCCCAAAACACATTATACTACTTCTCCTGAGTATGGCGATACCACACGTGTGGCACTTTTTTGCACCCTTACTGCGCTAAGGGGCCCAAAGTCCAATGAGTACCTTTAGGATTTCACAGGTCATTTTGCGAAATTTTGTTTCAAGACTACTCCTCACAGTTTAGGGCCCCTAAAATGCCAGGACAGTATAGGAACAGTGTTGCCAACCTTTCACGTTATTTTTTACTGACAAATACCTTAAAATTTACTGACAAAAGTTTTTTCTTACTGACAAAACCCCCTGCTACGCGCGGCGCGCCGAAAGATGAGCGTAGCCACGCAACAGAATGTGGGCGTGGTCATGGGTGGGGCCAAATATACATGATTTTAATATTGCTGTGAAAGGTCTGCCAGGGAAGTTTGAGCTCTGCCATAGTGTTTCCAACTCTTCCCCCAAAATACATGTAATCTTACAGCATTTCAACAAAAATCCACGTAATCTGTCAGAGGTTCTTCCAAAATACAGATAATATGGCAGTGGTTCCTAAAAAAAAGATGTAATCTGGCAGCAGCGAAGCGATTCCCCCAACATACACATAATCTGGCAGCAGTTCCCCAAAATACATTTAATCTGACAGCAGTGGTTCCCCAAAAATAGGTAGCCCCAGGTCTATAGGTGTCCCCAGAATAGGTGGCCAGGGGTATAGATGTCCCCAGAACAGGTAGCCGGGGGGAGAGATGTCCCCAGAACAGGTAGCCAGGGGTATATGTGCCCAGTATATGTAGGCAGGGGTACAGGGCTGGTTCTAGACTGGCACATATGAGAGGGCAGTCAAATGGGTAGGGGGCAACATATTCAAGGAAATTTGCGGCGACTAAAGTGGGCATGGCAAGTAAATGCACATAATGAGAGACAGAGTTTCACCAGTAAATGCACATAAGAGACAGCCTTTCACCAGTAAATGCACGTAATGACAGACAGCTTTTCACCAGTAAATGCACATAAGAGACCGCCTTTCACCAGTAAATGCACGTAATGACAGACAGCTTTTCACCAGTAAATGCACGTAATGAGACAGCTTTTCACCAGTAAATGCACATAATGAGAGACAGCTTTTCACCAGTAAATGCACGTAATGAGAGACAGCTTTTCACCAGTAAATAAACATAAGAGACAGCTTTTCACCAGTAAATGCACATAATAAGAGACAGCTTTGCACCAGTAAATGCACATAATAAGAGACAGCTTTTCACTAGTAAATGCACATAAGAGACAGCTTTTCACCAGTAAATGCACATAAGAGACAGCTTTTCACCAGTAAATGCACATAATGGCAAACAGCCAGTGTCCTCAGTATATGTAGCCAGCAGATATATGTGCCCAGTATATGTAGCCAGAGGTATATGTGCCCAGTAGATGTAGCCAGAGGTATATGTGACCAGTAGATGTAGCCAGGGTTATATGTGCCCAGTAGATGTAGCCAGAGGTATATGTGCCCAGTAGATTTAGCCAGGGTTATATGTCCCCAGTAGATGTAGCCAGAGGTATATGTGCCCAGTAGATGTAGCCAGGGTTATATGTGCCCAGTAGATGTAGTCAGGGTTATATGTGCCCAGTAGATGTAGCCAGGGTTATATGTGCCCAGTAGATGTAGCCAGGGTTATATGTGCCCAGTAGATGTAGCCAGGGTTATATGTGCCCAGTAGATGTAGCCAGGGTTATATGTGCCCAGTAGATGTAGCCAGGGTTATATGTGCCCAGTAGATGTAGCCAGATGTATATGTGCCCAGTAGATGTAGCCAGATGTATATGTGCCCAGTAGATGTAGCCAGAGGTATATATGTGCCCAGTAGATGTAGCCAGAGGTATATATGTGCCCAGTAGATGTAGCCAGATGTATATGTGCCCAGTAGATGTAGCCAGGGTTATATGTGTGTGAATGAGTGGCTGGCAGTGGCAGGCGGCAGCGAGCGGAACTTACCTGCGTCTTCTCTCGTCGCCTGCGCGGGATGATATGCCGCTACTCTGGTCTGGTCCAGACCAGAGCAGCAGAACTTCCGGCGCAGGAGCGAGACGGAAGGTAAGTCCCGCCCGCTGCCAAACGCCACTGCCAGACAGATCAGGAGGGGGACAGTCAGCGAGGGAGGGAGAGCACGAAGGTGAGAGAAGGGGGGGGGGGGAAGATTGCCCCCCTTCTCCACCGCTGCCCACAGCTCTCCCTCCACTGCGCTGCTGTCCTCCTGCAACAGAGCGGGCGGCCAATAGGCCGCCCTTTTACGGACGCTGCTGAATTCCTTACGGAATTCACGGGCAGTGTAATTTGTATAAAAAATTACGGGCTGCCCGTAAATTTACGGGCGGTTGGCAACACTGTATAGGAACCCCACAAATTACCCCATTTTAGAAAGAAGACACCCCAAGGTATTCCGTTAGTAGTATGGGGAGTTCATAGAAGATTTTATTTTTTGTCACAAGTTAGCGGAAAATGACACTTTGTGAAAAAAATCAATAAAATCTTCTATGAACTCACCGTACTCCTAACGGAATACCTTGGGGTGTCTTCTTTCTAAAACGGGGTCATTTGTGGGGTTCCTATACTGTCCTGGCATTTTAGGGGCCCTAAACCGTGAGGAGTAGTCTTGAAACAAAATTTCTCAAAATGACCTGTGAAATCCTGAAGGTACTCATTGAACTTTGGGCCCCTTAGTGCAGTTAGGGTACAAAAAAGTGCGACACATGTGGTATCGCCGCACTCAGGAGAAGTAGTTTAATGTGTTTTGGGGTGTATTTTTACACATACCCATGCTGGGTGGGAGAAATATCTCTGTAAATGGACAATTGTGTGTAAAAAAAATAAAAAAATTGTCATTTACAGAGATATTTCTCCCACCCAGCATGGGTATATGTAAAAATACACCACAAAACACATTATACTACTTCTACTGAGTACGGCAATACCACATGTGTGGCACTTTTTTGCACCCTAACTGTGCTAAGGGGCCCAAAGTCCAATGAGCACCTTCAGGCTTTGCAGGGGTGCTTACAATTTAGCACCCCCCCCCACTTGCCAGGACAGTTAACCAACCACACAAATGACCACATTTTGGAAAGAATACAAGCTAAGGTATTCCATGATGGCCATGGTGAGTTCATAGAAAATTTTATTTTTTTGTCACAAGTTAGAGGAAAATGACATTTTGTGAAAAAAAAAAAGAAAACCACAATTTCTGCTAACTTGTGATAAAAATTAAAATTTTCTATGAACTCACCATGCACCTAACGGAATACTTTGGGGTGTCCTCTTTCCAAAATGGCATCATTCGTGGGGTCTGTTCTGGCATTTTAGGGTCTCTGCAATCATTACATGTATGGCCAGTATTAGGAGTTTCTTCTATACTCCTTATATTGGGCATAAGGGTAATGCACTCTGGGCTGGAAGGAAAAATGAACGTCAAACAATCAATCAATCAATGTGGATGAAAAAATATCTGCCAAAAAAATGTGAAAAAAAGAAAAGAAAAAGAGGGGAAGGCGTCTGCCAGGACATAGGAGCTGCCGCCCCAAAAATCCAAACCCACCAGCTCGTATGCCCTGGCAAACCTGATTTATCCATTCACACCGATCGATGTGGATGAACAAATCATTGCCAGAGTTCTTTTTTGATACAAAGTGCTTGCTAAAGCGTATGAACCCCAACACCGCTCCTCGGCCCATATGCCTCGGCAAACGTATCTTTTTGACTGCGGAGGAGAAATCTCGTCCTGCAGTGCTGCATGCACCGATTTTGTGTAACCTGACAGACGCGCAATGTTCTGTCAGGATGCACCATCAGTGCTGCAGCTGGTTAGTCGTTCACTCGGTCCACCTGGAAGGTTAATGGATGGAAAAAGAGAAAAAAAATACAAAAAAACCCAAAAAACAAGCAAGCAGCAAAGCAATTACTTCATTAACATTAATAAACTTTGAACTTTTTTAATCAAAAACGTAACATTGTGAACCAAACATTAACTTTTTTGCTTACCTGTTTTTTTTGTTTTTGTTTTTTTTTTTTAACTTACCTCCCAAGGACAAACCTCTCCTCCCCCATGGGAAAATGTGCGAAGTGCAAATCGCACAGAGTTGTGGCGAAGTACACTACGCAATTTGTCCCAAGTGAAAGGAGAGGTTTCTGGTAGCCCTGTGTATTAGGGTCTCTGGAAACCCGATGTTTGGTTTCACACTGCATATTGACATATCCGGTGGGTCGAGCCCGCCGCACCGTATCGTCCAAAACAAACCTTCAGGCAATACCACAAGAGTAGCATTCGGCCTAGTAATGAATTGCGTCGCCATAGACTAACATGACTTCCGGGCCGATCGATATTGCCACATAAGCCACGCAGTAACGTAGGCATGCACTAGCGTTGAGTCAAGCACTTCCGGCGTAGGGGGGGACCGCAAAGTGTGACTTTCGCTAGGCATTTTGCCCTAATGCTTCGCAGCAGTGTGAAATAGCACTGAGAGACCCTTGTGTGCCTACCGCTGTGTCTGGAGTTCCCTACTCTCTAATAGTGTACCTGCTCGTGGTACCTCTCAAAACACTCCCCTAGGCATAGGCCAGGCTGGTCAGGACAGGTGGGACAATAAACAGTGGTGTCACGCCTTATTCAAGCCCTGCTGTAGACACGACAACGTTTTCTTCGGATTCGGTGACCTGGGGTACTCGGAATTGGATAGGCGTAATGCCTTCCATGCAGCCGGCTAGTTGCATCTTGGGGTTGGGCCACGGCACCTCCTGGATACAGGAGTTCTATCACGATCTGTTTATGAAATTGAATAAACGATCCAGTTCTCCCAGCCTTACTGTAGAGAACAAAGCTGTTGTAAATTGCCAATTGAATGAGGTAAAAAGACACTTTTTTATACCAGCGTCTTGTTTTTTGGGCAACTAAATAGGGCGCTAACCTCTGGTCATTGAAGTCCACCCCTCCCATGTTAGTATTATACTCGTGGACGACAAGGGGTTTTTCAATGACCTCAGTTCGCCGTTGAATTTCAACTGTCGTGTCTGCGTGAATGGTGGACAGGAAGTAAACCTCCCTCTTGTCCTTCCATTTCACCGTGAGCAGGCCGTCAGCACACAAGGCGGCCCTCTGCCCCCGTTCAAGTCTGGTGGTAATGAACCGTTGGGGGAAGCCCCGGCGACTAGGCCGCACGGTGCCACAGCATCGGATTTTTTCTATTTTTAAGTGCTGAAAGAGGGCCACACTTGTGTAATAATTGTCCACAAAAAGATGGTACCCCTTCTAGAACAAGGGTGACACCAAGTCCCACACAACCTTTCCACTCCTCCCCAGGTAGGCATCCGACCGGCTCCAATTTTGAGTCTTTTCCCTCATAGACCCTAAAATAAGATGTATAGCCTGTGGCCCTTTCACAGAACTTATACAGTTTCCCCCCATACCGGGCGCGCTTGCTTGGGATGTACTGTTTGATGCGAAGGCGCCCGGTAAAACGTATGAGGGACTCGTCTACGCAGATGTCCTGGTCAGGGGTATAAGCATCTGCAAATCTGGATGACAGGTGGTCTATAAGGGGTCGAATTTTGTGGAGCCGGTCAAAAGCAGGGTGGTCATTTCGATGACAGGTTTCGTTGTTACTGAAGTGCAGGAAGCGCAGGATGTTCTCAAATCATGTCCTGGACATGGCAGCAGAGTACAGGGGAACATGATATCCTGGGTCCGTAGACCAATAAGACCGCAACACATTCTGCTTTGCTAGTCCCGTGTGAAGGAGAAGGTGGAACTTGGACTGGTTTCCACCGAAAAGGCTGGGCAAGGAACTTTTCCGGATTGGCGGTTATATATTGTGTGGCCTTACGGTTGGTCTCTGCCACAATTAAGTCTAAGAGATCCTGGGTGAAGAACAGATAGAAAAAGTCTAGGGCCGATCCTAGATTATCTCTCTCCACCTGGACTCCAGACTGGGCGGTGAAAGGGGAAAGTACGGGTGTGGCGGAATAAGGGGATTGCCAATTTGGGTTTGCCAGCACCTCTGGTAAACTAGGGGTAGTACGGGCCCGTCTTCTTGGTGGCTGCGACTGGGATCTTACTGCACGTGCCACCGAACCAGTTTCAACTTCCATGCTGGTGCTCGCCACTTCACCAGGGTCTACGGAAGTACTGGTTCTAGGTCCAGGAGATGTTGTGCTGCTGGTGCCTGCCCCACCATGAAATCTCAGACCAGCACGAACACCACTCTGCTGCCCTTGAGGCCGATCCTGCGCCACCTGCGGTCCAACAACATGGGGTGTGGTATGCCTGGCTCTAGCCGGGACCTCAACCTCGTCATCACTATCGGTCAGTGAGCCACTGCTCAATTCAGGTTCAAACTCTGACCCGGAAGATTCGTCGAATGAGGCGTCCCAATCGTCCTCATCCGACTGGGCCATGTACCTGAGAACCTCATCATCGGAATACCCCTGTCTTGCCATGGTGGACTGCTAAATTTAGGGGGTATTCCTCTGAGACTACCCAGTAAAAAAGAGCACCTACCTAGCAAAAGGGAGTATTTGAGAGGTAGAAAGCTATTTGAGAGGTAGAAAGGTCACTGAGTTTTGATAAAAAAAAATAAAAAAAATCAAAACTGATGTTTACAGTGCCACAGCTATTGTACAGTGTTTTTTGCAGTGATCAGAAAAAAAAATTTCTGTCACTGCGGTGGGGCGGGCTGAACGCAAGTGCAGGCGAACGATCAGGCCTGATCGGGCAAACACTGTTTTTTTGTGGATCCTAGTGACCCTAATAGATCTGACTGCGATCAGTAATGATCACTTACAGATACTATATAGTACCAATGTTGATTAGCGACAGTGATGATGCTAATTAGTGACTGTGGTGCAGTGGGCTGAGCACTAACTGACACTTACAAAGGGGCCTAGCTAACTGGCCTAACTGCTAACACTAGTGATACTAAAAAAATGACAGTTTTCACTGATCACTGTTTTTAGATCACTAGGATAGTGACAGGGGGGTGGTGGCGAGTGGGGAATCAGAGGCAATCAGAAACAATCACAGGGCAATCGCAGGCCAATCACAGGGCACTCAATTCACGAGACAATCAAAGCCAATCACAGGCCATTCAAAGCGAATCACAGTGCAATCAAACCAATCACGGCACAATCCTAGCCGATCACGGGACAATCAAAGCTGATCATGGGACAATGAAAGCCAATCACAGGCCAATCAAAGCCAATCACTGGCCAATCAAAGCCAATCACTGGCCAATCACAGGGCAATCACAACCAATCACGGGACAATCAAATACAATTACAGCACAATCAAACAGAATGTCAGCACAATCAAACAGAATGTCAGCACAATCAAATTGAATGTCAGCACAATCAAATACAATTACAGCACAATCAAATACAATGCACTGGGAAGGTGATTGGGGGGGGGGGGGGGGGGGGGGTCTGAGGGCGATCTGAGGGTGTGGGGGGTTGATTAGGTGCCCGCACGGGGCAGACTGGGTCCTGATCTGGTGGGTGGCAGGCACAGGGGGTGACGATAGGAGATCAGTGAGGGATTACAGGGGAGAATAGATGTTAACAATGCACTGGGGAGGTTATCAGGAGGGGGGGCCTGAGGGCAATCGGAGGGTCTGGGTGGGTGATCAGGTGCCCCCAAGGGACAGTTTAGGGTCTGCTCTGATGGGTGGTGGTGACAAGAGGTGATAGGCAGGTGATAGACAGGTGATCAGTGGGTAAGGCAGCTGTATACAAATGTATACAGTATACAGGGGGGTGGTCTGGGGGGATCTGAGGGTAGGGGGGGTGATCAGAGGACCCTAGGGGGCAGTTAGGGACCTAACCTAGGGAATAGCGTCGCTAGATAGTGACAGGGAGTGATTGATGGGTTTTGAGGTGGGTGCTTGGGTGCAAACAGTGGTGTGCTGGGGTGGTCAGGGGGGGTTCTAAGGGCTGGGGTGGGCGATCGGGGGGTCTGTGTCGGTGAAAGTGTGTTTTTTTTTTTTACTTATCTGTGGGCTGCCTGTCCTCTCTGATGGTCGCACGAGGAGTGACCATCAGCGGAGAAGGCAGCCAGTATAATACACTTTGTTACAATAACAAAGTGTATTATACTCTCTGATTGGCCGGATCGCGCAGTTTAAAACCCGCCGGCGCTGCTGATTGGCCGGCGGGTTTCCGAGCAGGGTGGGCGGAGCCTATTACCGGCGGCAGATCGCGTCATTATTGACGCGATCGCCGCACAGCCACCTCTGATGCCGCCCCCGCCGATGAGCGTATTGCGGTAGTTTAGGCCCAGTCTTTGCCGCCGCCCATCGGCTGGGGGCGGTTCTCAAGTGGTTAACAAGTACATTTTTACGCGTGACTGGTGTAATACGTAAAATGTTACGCATTACACCCATAACACGTAAAAATGTACTTGTTGATGTCTGCAATAGTTTCCTGCACTAGCAGGGATGCGTAAAAATGTACACATGGCGGCCGGCTGACTCCCAGTCGGCAAAAACGAAACTAACTGGCAGCGGGGGACCAGAGGAGCCATGAGTGACTGCGAGGGCACAGGATGGCTGCAGGGGGCTGGTAGATGCCCCAGGTAAGTAAAACTCTTTTTTTTTTTTTACAGTTAAGGTTCCCTTTAAGTTATGCCCTCTATATCCAAAAATTGTAACGTATAGGTATTCTTGGAGACATTCGAAAAAACTGTGAAAAGTGAATTTGCGTCTACGGGCCTGTGAACATAAGTAAACCCCAAAAGAGTTAATGGCTTTAGACAAATTGACTAAGGCCCCCAAAATAGTCATTAAGCCGAGTGATAAGGGAGGTAACGTGGTCCTCCAGGATGAGGATGACTATAAAGAGGAAATCATGCGTCAGTTGAATGACCGAGAAACATATGAAAGATTGGAGAGAAATCCTTTTCCAATAATTGCAGAATGTGTTAATGAATTGTTAGATGAAGGATTATTAAGAGAAGTACTGTATATTATGGCGTATAAGACTACTTTTTAACCCTTAAAAATCATCTGAAAAGTCAGGGGTCGTCTTATATGCTGAGTGTCATTGATGCCGGGGGATACGCGCTATAATGTTACCGACTCTCAGATCTTGCTGCTGAGGACTTTAGTGAAGCGGCGCAACCGCACATGTGCGAGTTCTGAGAGGCAGAGAAGGAGGTAAATAGGATACAAGGGTGTACCAGACAGGTGAAAGAGGTGTATGATTTATGGGCACAGCGCAATCAATTCTTCCATACCGCTCTGATAAACAGGAAGACACAGAGAGCTGACCAATCCGCTTAGGGAGAGTTGACCAATCCAACCAGTCAATTGCCTATATACTGTAATATACTAGGTACCACATACAGTACAGCACCAGTATCTGTTCATACATAGCACCAGTATCTGTTCATACATAGCACCAGTATATGATTTTTTTTTTGTTATCTGTTATGCGTTGTGCGTCTTATACGGCAAGTATATCTTAAACTCTACATTTTAAATGGAAAAGTTGGGGAGTCATCTTATACACCCAGTCATCTTATACGCCGGAAAATATGTTAATAACTAAGCAGGAATATGATTATTTGGAAGTTGAGTTGTTACATATAATATACCTACTTTGTATACGTTGCCAAAATTACAGAAATGTGCAATCAAACCACCAGGACAACCCATCGTTTCTGCAGTGGGTAGCCCTACTCAAAGTTTAGGACAATTGATAGATGAGAAATTGAAACCATTGCTTCAGTCTCTTCCCTCTTATGTACAAGACACTCGAGATGTACTGGGGGTTCTATCTGTATTTGTGGCACCACTGGGGTCTCTCCACCTGGGAGTTGATATTAAATCCTTGTACACTTCTATCTCACGTGAGGAGGGGCTCCGGGCAATGTCGTTCTTCCTGGATGAAGGCGGTAATCCCCAAGTAATTAGGCAGTAATCCCCACGCCAGATCCACCAAACAACATGTAAGCACCTTTTCAGGTTGTTTTAAAAGCACTATATGCACTTTATGTCTTTGTGTAGCAATTGCACAGCAGAGTGAGCTGTGTCACCATTTTTCATGCACTTTATATACGGTCTGTTCATTTGTATTGTAGATGGATTGTGGACTGTGACACATATCCCGGTTTTTCTGGGTGTGGACTACAGTCCACGGTCCAAGTAGGGTGTTTTTGCACATTAATGCTTTTTGCACTGTTGTGGAGATATGCAATGATGGCTTTGTATCACATTTTATGAGTTTATATATTGCACAAGATGTGTGATGGCTATAATTAGACACTGAACACTTGTCAGGCACTCAGGTGCCCAAACATTAATTTTAGCACTAGGTGTTTATTGTCTGATTAGGAGCTGAGTTATATATATATAGTTATATAGTTATGTATAGAGTTATACTAACAATCATACTTATATTTATATTGGTATATTTGACTGGTGATCCACACATTGTAGGATATATGGGGATGTTTTATGGATTTTAATGTATGTGATCTTGTAGTAAAATAAAGTTGTTATTTTTGGATATACGCATCTGGATCATTATTCTGGATACATTATCAGGTTTAAATCTCTAGAGGGTAAATTATTTTTTTTGGTTGATATAGTTCTTTGTATGAGCCCTGCAGATAAGAAATCTTGTTTAACATTATTGTAGTGCTCGTTTCCTATGTGTAAAACTTCCTGGATGAACGTCATCGTGGAGCAATTCTTCACAATGCCTTTATTGTGGAGTCTATGGAATTGATTTTGTGTTTAAATTGTTCTGCATTCCAGAGTCGTTTTTACCGACACATTCGGGGGACATCTATGGGGGCGGCGTGTGCATGTTTCCACCTGGGTTTGTGGGAAGAGAGGATGTGTTTCCCAGCCCAGAGTTCAGGGCACACGTCGCCCTCTGGATACATTATATAGACGATGCCTTATTAGTGTGGAATGGCACAACTGATAAGCTGTAAGCGTTTATTGTGAAACTGAATGATACGAACATACAACGTACCTATACATTTGGTCAGGAGATTTATTTCCTGGACCTAATGCTGAAAATTGAGGGAACCAAAGTGGATATTCACATTCAGTTTTACGAAAGGCATTGAAGAAGGCATGGGTGTTGGACCGCCATTATCTCTCAGCTCTGAGAGGTGGTGGGTAGGAGGATGGATAGGGCTATACGCAATTAATCACGCATTATGGTGCCCACTGAGATCGTTGCAAGATCTTTTGACCAATTTTGACTGCGTCCAGAGACCTCTGCTGACTGCGAGATGGGTCCCCAATCTCAGTGACCGGTTGTTGCACAGCAAATTAAAGGCAAAACCCAACACATGGCTACAAGAGCGAATACCACAGGGCATGTATAGATGTGAAAAAAGGATCAAAACAAATTGCGCTCAAAAAAACACTAATGGCTCTTTGAACTATGCACTAGAAACTCGATGCAGCTCTCAAACTGGGTGGTGCCAGTAACTGTCAGAAAACCACAAGAAGGGAGGGAGAGAGCGTGCCGATAGTGCATTAACTTTTAAATACAGATTCACGCTATTAATATTACACTCACAGTTATGTAGTATTAGTTGCGCCTTGCTTTGGCCCCCAGCAGGTCTCCTCGGACTGTAACAGCCTAGCCAGGGCTGGCAGTGTAGTTGGAACCAAGAGGAGAGCATCTGTCTGGCGGGGAGCGCTGCGCAGAATGCCATCTGACATCACTACCGGTTAGCCACAAGGCTAAGCACCAAAACCGGTAGTGACGTCACACGGCATTCTGCGCTGCACTCCCCGCCAGACAGACTCTCTCCCCTTGGTTCCAACTACACTGCCAGCCCTGGCCAGGCTGTTACAGTCCGAGGAGACCTGCTGGGTCCAAAGCAAGGCGCAACTAATACTACATAACTGTGAGTGTAATATTAATAGCGTGAATCTGTATTTAAAAGTTAATGCACTATCGGTACGCTCTCTCCCTCCCTTCTTATGTATAGATGTGGCAAGTGTAAGTTATGTCCATTTGTGGATAAGACCAAAACATTTCAAGACAGTTCAGGGAAGACCCCATATAATATTAGAGCCTTTATAAATTGTGACACTGGAAAAAAAAATTGTATTTGATTGAATGCCCTTGCCACCTAAAATATGTGGGGAAGACCAAGCAGGCATTGAAAGAGCGGGTATTAGAACATTTTACTATTATTGCAGGAGGTAAAGGACAAACCAATATTGCTGAACATTATAGGGAATACCATGCAAATCGTTTAATGGGAACTACAGTCAGAGGAATTTATAGATTAAATATGTGGAATCGAATGGGTGATTTTGATAAGGTGCTTCTCTGTAAGGAATCAATGTGGATATTCAAATGAATATAGTAAAACCCCATGGTCTCAATGCCAAATTGGATCTGTCCCCATTTTTGAAGGTGGCAAGATATGGATAATTTGCATTAAATATGCCAGCATTTTATGAGGGGTCCCTGTGGAATGGTGGTGTGAATGGATCCTCAGTGGTTGTGTAGTTATGTGTTACCATGCCTGCCTTACACTAGTGCACTATGTCCATGGATGGCCTTTTTGGATGCTAAATTGGACTAAAATTTTGGTTAATACATTAACTCCCTTTGGCCCGATACATCCGATACTCCAGGAATTGATAGGATTTGTTGGAGATACATATGTTGGAACTATTTTGGGGCATTGTACAAGTGTTATATGGGCATAAAGATGACAATTCATTATAAGAGAAACACTGGATTGAGATATTGCGCAATTTATATAGTATCAGTGTGGATTTATGACCTGCGTTTAACTCTTTCAAGTAGAAGTGGCCTGCTGCCTCAGCTGATCGCTCTTTTATGCTTCCGTAAACTGGTGGATTAAGCTACGCTGTCTCAGTGGTTGGACTGGGCTGACCTGTACACGATGTTTGTCTCCCCTCCTCCTCGTGTGTAAGCAATGATGCAACACAGAGTATGAAGTGATGGGCGGGACATTAGGAGTGATAAGGAGTGCATTGATCTGCTGCAGCCACACCCTGAATAAGAACCTGGGTGGTTCGAAATGCGTAGGTGGGCGGAGCCTCGACCAGCTGTCAGCTCAAGCAGCGTTCTTTGCCACGTGCACTGGCGTACCATCGCATCCCGCTCCAGCGGTCTGGCAGCTACTGACAAGCCGCAACCCGCACAGGGTGACTAGGACCGGCCGTGAGAAAGCCATATTCAGCAAGACCAGGACGGGTAAAGCGGACTGTTAACATTCAAGTTTGGGTGAGCTCATTCCAATACTCTATTGATCTAAGGACAGAACACACTACGGCTGAATCTGATATGAATATACGGCAGCTGCCGTGTTTTTGAAAATATGGAGTCCTTTGTCATCATTGGATACCAACATCATATAAGAGGGGCCCCCAATCTTGGACTGTTTAAAGGAATGGTGCACTTTTTGTGGCGTGAATGCGCGGATTAATGAGATGGGTTTACATTTAATCTCTGGCAAGAGAAGTTTTACTCATATTCAATATGAATAAATGTTAGCTGAGCATTTATAGAATAGGCATCTGGCTAATGAGGTAGTCTGCCAGGCTCATGCTTTTGTTATGTGTATTTATAGATTGGCATTAGCTATATTGTATATGGTGTGTATATTTTATTGAGAATTGATCTGTCATTAATAAACAGTTTTTGTATTCCTTGTTTACTGTGGCCCATGCTTGATATGTTTAGTTTATATAGGTGGGTGCACTGGGGTGGACATGGTGGGTATGAACAAGTGTCCAATGATGACACGAAAAAGTGGTAAGCTGCACCGATCATCGCCAGGAACCCACACGTCTCTAACCCCCTCGACCCACCACTGGAACAGACGAGTATTTTGTATTGTATTGAGTATTACTGTATCCGCCAGCAGTGCCGTCCCCACCTCTTTGGTGCAACTCTGAGTTCTCTGAGCACGATCACAGCAGCACGCTGCAATAGGTCACCACAGATGGTGGAGGTTCATCAGTATGATCCACACATCTGGCTAATCTATAGCTTTACATTGAGTGCTGACATCCTCTACCTTGCATTAAGATATTCTTTACACCAATTTATTTGTAGTGTAATAACAGCTAGCAGAAAGCATGGTCTTCAGTAGGTGTAAAGTTTTGCATCAGTAGACATTAGAATACAATGCTATGGGAATGTTACTTGCGTACCTATCTGTCATTGACCTAAAGACTCTTTCACACTTATTCACACTCATTAAAATGAATATTTGGTGCTCATGCGCCTTGTACATGTATTAAGTCTTTAATTTAAATAGCAAAATAAAAATACATTACATTTTTTTAGCTAAGATGCATTTCCACACAATAAGAGGCAAGCATATGTCTGTACAAATTCAAACAAGTATAAACTGGTCCATGCACTATCAAATTAATTTACTAAGGGATGGGGATTGTACTTTAAAATCTCTCAGCTCAGTGCTGCCACAATCATGATGGCTGCAGTATAAACAATGAGTATGCTGTTGTGCTGTTCAGTATACAAGGAACCATGCCCAGCTCCACTGAAATGAATGGCAAAAAAGTGTATGTATGTGCATGTTTTCCCATTCAGCAATCTTACTGCTCAGGTGACAGCCCACATTTATCCCATATGTCCACCAGCCATTCAGTTTCAAGGCCAGTGATAAAACATTTTTTAAAGCACAGTGCATGCCTGTGAATTTTAGAGTGTGTCAAAAAAGGGACTTTGAAAATAAAACAGGCAAAAAAAAAGTGTTTGGCTTCCCTTTAAGTTTTATTAGTTGCTTGTCCTCTGTACTTGCCAGTTAGTCCTATGAATATTACACACCCTCTAGCACCATAAAATTAGGGGGTGCTTTGCAAAAGAAAAGTAGAAAGGTCTACACCATTCCTTTGCACAGCCACCTGGCTTTAGTATGGCCAAGGACCTCTTCCTAATCCCTGATGTCTAAGAAGAGGTGAAAGTGTAAGTATGGGTGATTTATGGTTGTATATGAAATTTGTGCCTCAACTTTTAATTGCTAAAGCAGACAAAGATGATAAAAGTTTACATACTGTACCTGGGGAATGCAGTCTGTGTAGGCAAACATGGATTTACATCGATCATCCATACTTATGTGATAAAGAATACACATGACAATTTGCTTGTAGTTTTCATTCTCTGTAATGTAAAACAATATTTGATTGATCTTCAAATTATTAAGAATTTTAATCAACAAATTAAAAACGGGCATGGACTACAACAACGTTTAATTTCAGTAACGGAAGGTAGTGTATAAAATCTCAGTAGTTGGATATTTGATGATTCAGCTTTCCAAATTTTGCAAAACCTGAGAGGAAGACAATCACCTGGAGGATTTTTTTCGTGCATGTGCAAGATCATTTTAGTGGGATGTGGCCAGAGGTCCATGGGGTGAGGACACTCTGAAGGCGAGTTACCTCTCAGACATCTGCTAAAATCTCTATAAAGGCAACTAAAGATCCATTTTCTCTATGTAGGTGAACTTAGCTTGAGAGGTTGAAACACATGACAGCTAACATCCCGGAAATGTCAGAGGCAATACCTCTGATGAAGAAGCTGCAGGCCCTTCTCTACAACAGATCATGGAGGCTATAGTGAGCTGCCAGAACAGCCTCACGACCATCACAACCAAATTGGAGGAGGTCAAGACAGAGGTTTTGCTTCTCCGATCAGATATACAGCAACTGCACTCTCGGGTTACCGAGGATGGCACGTGGCCTTTACAACGAGCCATAACAGATGCGCAAGGTGTACTGAAAGTGATAAGAGCACGCCAAAACAATCTGGAGAATCACAATAGGCAAGCTTACATCCGCATAGTTGGTCTGCAAGAAAAGGCGGAGGGCCCTCGTCCTGAAGATTTCACAGAGAAGCTGACAAGGTCCAAAAGCAGTGTGTGCAATTTCATTGAGTAAAGAGAGGTCTCCATGATGCTGCCCCGCCCTATGCTATGATGTACTGCCAGGCTGTGAATGGTCGCAGACAGCTGTACTCATTTTTTCACAGATCCCCAGGAGACTGTGCGGCGGCTGGAAGCTTATCCTAAAGGTAAGCTAAACCTGCTAATCCGTGACTTTGGGAGTGTAATGACGTTTAATGGTCACACCGTCTCCTTGTGATTCCCTAGATTACAATTTAATCTGAGTCCCTTGAATAGTGGGCATGTATTTTGCTGGGCTGCAGTGGCTGTGGAGTGGGCAATATGGGGGAGCAGTACAGACTTCAACTGCACACTTCTTGAGGGAAAGTATCAACACAGGTATTGTACTATCCTCTACCTGCTCTCATGCTTGTACATACCAGCCCTCTGCAGACGCATGTCAAAGCGACACTTCTCCTGCTTGTGGACTGACTACGGCACTATTTGCTCCCTGCAACATCTTCGCACTAAGCCTGCAATACCCAATATCTTTATTTGGGTCCTGTGGACTTAAGAAGCACTTCTTCAGATGGAGCTGCAGACTCAGCTGATACACTTGTTGCAGCAGGAGTAGGAGGTATTGCCCTTCCCAACATTCCACAAGTACTACCTAGCATCCCAACTGCAGCAAGCAGCAGCTGCTTGGTTCCAGGTCCCCTCGGTTGGTAATCTCAGCATTAGGGTATTACTTCGACCCACTAAAAAAAAAAAGAACATGGCCTTAGATGTACTGCGCCAATCCATGTCCAAATGTAAAATGTACAATGCCATAGTGTCCCAGGCAATCAAGGTTTGGAAATGTGCATCTAAAATATACCACAGAAGTGGTTATAAAGCCCACACCCCTTTATGGAGCAACCCTCTTCTACAGGAGCTTTTCACGATTCCTGATTCCCATTACTGGATTAGTAGGGGAGTGGTATTTTTGAGACAAATTGTAATAGATGGTCAGTTGATAAGCTGGCAATCACTTATGCAAAGTTATACCTTCCCACCTACGCAGGAATTCTGATACCTATAACTGCAACATGCCTTTCTCAGACAGTTTCCTCAAACTTCTCTAGTTATGTATGACTCTCCTATGGTTATTTTAATTAAAGGTGGCCCTGTCCATCATTTAATAGGCTTGGCATATAAAGAATTACTGGCCCACAAAGCATTGGAACTCACTGACCCCTCTTGAAATAGATCAGAGACTAATGGAATATAAATTGCTGATCAGGATGCGCTAAAGCCGTCAAAGAAATCACTCCTTGGGTCTGTGAACGCATGACGCAGCTCTATATGTTGTACCATGCCTATTTAATGCTAGTCAGACTTATTAAGTGCAAGCCAGATGTTACAGACGCCTGCCCTAAATGTGAAGCCTCTTCCACATCACTTTTTCCAAAATATATGGGAATGTCTATAGTCAGATTCTAGGCACAGGTCACTGAATTCCTGCATGACAAAATGGGATGACCCATAAATAGTGACCCGATACTACGCATACTGTACAAGATGAAGGTCTTCCTTTCCCTCTGAGAACATTCATTTCTGAAACACTCTTTATGGCACAACAAGATGTGGCGTGCAGATGGCTTGTGCTCACGCCACCAATGCTTGAGAACTGGATTAAGAGGATAGGTGATAAATTACCATTTAAAAAATGAATTTACACCCATAGAGGAATGATAAAAATATTCAATCTTTATAAAGAGAGGTAAGATAAATGCCTATATATCTTATGGGTGATGGAATAGGCCCCCTCATGTCATTATGTGCGTATGTTAAACATTTGATTCAGAAATCCAATAAAAATGATAATATATTAAAAAAAAACTGATTCAATTACATGAATCAGTGAATGTACACTGAATGTACACTGATTCATGTACAGTACACATGTTCCCAGTCGCTGTTGGTCAGCTGTTCCTAACTTAAATAATGTCATCATAAATTATTCTGCAGTGTCTGTTGCATGTGATGGTTATACTAAGAATGTTCCCTGCAGTTATTTTCTACTACACAAATGTCACTTTGGATCCTCTGTATTTGTAAATGCCTATGTTTATTGAATGTTTTGCAGGTTTAAACATTCACCATGTACAGATACTGTATAAGTAAAACATTCCACAATATCATTGAGATTGTACAATTTTTGCATAAAGTATTCCTGTGGCTATAAATCAGGCACTTATAGGGTAAGGCCATTACTCAGCTATATCACTCCAATAGCATCACAAGTACAGTATATTTATTCAAGATGTCCACAATGAGTAGTTTGTTTTATAGTATCATATGGAGGAGTAGGCCTCTGTTTATTTTAAATCAACTTTATTGTTTAAAGAAAAAAATATATAATTTTAGTACCTATTGAACATATAAGAAAAATCATGTGACCGCTTTACATTTACAGCTATGACCAGCTTTTGTTTCTACTCTCCAGGCGGCCTAAAATTTGTATTGAGCTAGTTGCAGCCACCACAGGAGTAAATTCCTGGATTAAGTTTTAAACTTGCAGGACAGGTGCTTTAGCCCCGAATACATCACAAATGATTTGCCATTAAAGTGCATGGTGACTGGGGGTCATTGGCGGTTGTGAGGAGGAATCTTCTAGAGGGGACAATGACAACAATAAAAAATACTTTTTGTAGCTTTTTGCTTGCATTTCTTGATAACCGAGTCCCTGTTGAGAGTATTTCCACTCACCTCCAGTCCATGTGATTGAGGTTACCTCAACAGGTTGTCTGCATAAATCTTTCCATTCAAGGTAAGGATGTAATGTTATAGAGATAATAACCCTTCCTCCCTATCTAAAATTAAAAATGCTGTAAGTTCCGCTTCAAAGCACAGCTTTCACCAGTTTTACACAAACTGGTGACAGGTTCCTTGATGGACAGGATGCATTCCAGAGAGCTTCCAGGCACTCTAAACACCATGCCACGCATTCTAAACAGACTATGCAGACAGCGTTCTGCTGGGGTTTAAAATACCTGGCACATCTTTGGAATACTTATTGATAATGCACTTAAAATCTAATCTGTTATGCTAAAGATGCCTGTTGTCACTTTTCTTGTGTAAAATTGATGACAGGTGCATGTTAACTACACTTATATTAAAACAAATATTATTCCAGATTTCAGCCAGCTGCTTCCTAAAAGATCACAAATGTTTAGGTTATGTTTGATTTCAACCATGGCACCAGTAACCTTCACCAGTCCATATTTTTGCAGAGATCATATTGTATAGTTTGTGTCATTGGTTGAGTACATTTACAGAGGTCTTCTCAAGGTAGGAAGTAAAATTTAAGACAGTGGCCTCAATTCATAAAAGGCTTTGCAGTAAAAAAAAACCGGGAGGGAAAATACCGCATTCGGTATTTTAGACCGGCGTGTGCTAATTCATAAAGATTTTCACAGCTGCCTTTGAAGTTCTGTAAATGACCGCAGCCCGTTGAGCGGTACAGCAGAAGTGTGGCGTTATCTCTCTTTTGTTACAAGCTGTAATTATAGTTCCCTGCACAGTATTACAGCGACTTTGGTTCCCTGCACAGACTCGCAAAGACTTTGGTTCCCTGCACAAACTCAGAGACTTCAGTTCCATGCACAGACTCACAGAGGCTTCGGTTACCTGCACAGACTCAGAGAATTCGGTTCCCTGCACACATAGCCGTCCTGTGACCTGAGCGACCAGAGCGGTCGCTCAGGGCGCCAGCTTTCAAGGGGGCACCTATAGCTGGCTACCTATACTGAGGGCACCTACACCGGACTTCCTATACTGGGGGCATCTATAGCTGGCTACCTATACTGAGGGCAGTATAGTGTACTGGTTAAGGGCTCTGCCTTTGACATGGGAGACCAGGGTTCGATTCCTGGCTAGGTCAAGTACCTATTCAGTAAGGAGTTCAAGGCAAGACTCCCCAACACTGCAGGGTGGCCTCTTGAGCGCGTCCCAGTGGCGGCAGCTCTTGAGCGCTTTGAGTCCAACAGGAGAAAAGCGCTATACAAATGTTTGGATTATTATTATTATTGGATTACTCCTGGCTACCTATACTGAGGGCACCAACACCTGGCTACCCATACTGGAGGCACCTAGACCTGGCTACCTATGGAGGGAGATCTACAGCTGACTTCCTATACTGGGGGCACCTATGCTCGGCTACCTATATTGAGGGCACCTACACATGAGATCCTATACTGGGAGCAGCTATATCTGGCTACCTACCTATACTGAGTCTGAGGGCGTTTTTTTTGGGGGGGGGGGCGCACTGCGGCTATAATGCGTGGTGCAAATTGTCGGTGCTGTGCTACCATTCCAAATTGGGGGGGGGGGGGCTAACTGTCCCACTGATTGTTTTTATTAATATACCTGAAAAGTTCTAGCCTTTATTTTTAAGTTCATTCAGGATAATGCACTCTTTCTATCCATTTCGTGGTTATTGGTAGTAGTTTTTCGATTATACATACGAGATGTATCCCGGAGATCTGAGCATTTGGCGTGATGTGTCACGACTTCAAAAAGGTTGAGAACCACTGTCCTAGGAGGTAACTCAGGAGAAAAGGTGACTTGCATATGGGCGTGTGTATGTACGTGTGTGTGCGTGTGTGTAAAGAGGATGAAGAGGGGCACAAAAATCAGGTTTTGCTCAGGGCGCTTTGAAACCTAAGGCCAGCCATGCCTGCACAGACTCACAGAGAATTCGGTTCCCTGCACAGACTCACAGAGAATTCGGTTCCCTGCACAGACTCACAGAGAATTCGGTTCCCTGCACAGACTCACAGAGACTTCGGTTCCCTGCACAGACTCGCAGAGACTTCGGTTCCCTGCACAGACTCGCAGAGACTTCGGTTCCCTGCACAGACTCACAGAGAATTCGGTTCCCTGCACAGACTCGCAGAGACTTCGGTTCCCTGCACAGACTCGCAGAGACTTCGGTTCCCTGCACAGACTCGCAGAGACTTCGGTTCCCTGCACAGACTCACAGAGACTTCAGTTCCCTGCACAGACTCACAGAGTTCCCTGCACAGACTCACAGAGACTTCAGTTCCCTGCACAGACTCACAGAGACTTCAGTTCCCTGCACAGACTCACAGAGACTTCGGTTCACTGCACAGACTCACAGAGAATTCGGTTCCCTGCACAGACTCACAGAGACTTCGCATTGTTAAGACCTCACCAGAGGTGATGGTAATTATCGTCTGACTTACCGCTTGTTGAAGGCTTTATTAATTGACATTTCCTGACAATTTACTGGCATGTGTTGGAGGTAATTACAGCCAAGTCTGTAATTTACCTCACCGCTCGGTAATTTCAGTTTTTCATGCGGTAACAGCCTTAATGAATTGACACTTTGCTAAGTGCTCGGGAAAGTCTGCTGTTTTCAGCATTAACGCATGTGGTAATGCTTTATGAATTGAGGCCATTGTCTTAGTTTTACTGAAACAAGCGTTTGATTTTTTTGGTGGGCATCTGTATCATACATGCCAAGGAAGGCAATGTTTTTCCTATTAAACACTGAGACTGAATACTTCCACCCTTTTCCTGACATCTCATTTAACCACCTGCCTTCTGCCATCCAAATACCTCTCACCATTTTTAAACATGGTGCAAAAATATTTAGGCAAGGAGCATTATGCATGTACCCCCGTGTGTTCAGCTGGCTGCAGGACATAGTGGCGGTCTCCCAGCCCTGCTGCAAAAATTTTAAGAAATTGTGAAATCATTGCTACTAGCTGAACCTGGCAGTGTTTCTGTCGATGTCGCTTAGTGGTGGTATAGCAATTACACAGGACCAAGCCAGTTCACATGAAGCTAGATGGTTAATTACATGAGACAGTTTTATAACAAGTGATCGTACTGTAAGGCTTGGTGGTGTATTCTCCACAGTCAGCATGCAACGCATGAGCTGGCGTGGAGGAGGTACACACACTAGCACCAGGAAACAGGCTATCCCTAGTATAGTGGAGGGGAGGACTGACTCCAATAGGAGATTGTGGCGCACAGAGCCGGTGCAGATCTGACAGCCACAAACAATGCTTTCGTTATAACGTCTCAGCGCAAAGTAGCGCTGAGCGCACAAACCAGAACTGAGGAGATCAGGACAGGTAGACAGAATGAACGCTTGCTAGCTAGCGGCTACTTAGCGACAGCAAGCGTCCAAAACCAGACAGACTGGAATGAGGCAGCCAATGCGATGCGGCGATGGCGTGCCTCACAAAGACAGGACAGGACAGTCAGAAAATAGCAGGATTAAGATAGATAAACGTAACACAGATAAATATACAATAAGTATGTTTTCCTAGCGTATTACAATTACAGCTATCAATGAAACTATTTGTAACGTCTGACTAACATATGTATATATCGGCAATGAACCGATATATGACATAAGCAGGAACGCTGACTAGGAATGGAGTAATACAGGGAACAGGACTCAGAAGGATTCGCTATCTCTTCGCAGAGATGAACGCAATCCACAAACGGTAACAGAACAGGATTCAGAAGGATTTGTTATCTCTTCGCAGAGATGAACGCAATCCACAAACAGTAACAGAACAGGATTCAGAAGGATTCGTAATCTCTTCGCAGAGATGAACGCAATCCTCAAACAGGACCAGGAACAGGATAACTAGCTCAGCACGGGTGTTCACGGTACGCGCAAACTACCAAAACGTGCTGGAAAACTGACTAACTGAACACAGGATATAAACAGTTCGTGTACGTATACATCAGCGAGACTGATGTATCACGTAACACAAATACAAGGAAAATAATAAACGTGCTGGTATGCATATATATTGGCAATGAACCAACATATGATGCAAAACCAGCAAAGTATCTTTAGAACAAGAAACACGATCGGGGGCTGAAGCGACAGCAAGGCAGGCTTAAGCTGAAGCTATGAAAACCCAAGGAAACCCTGCAGGAAGCAGATCTTTATACTGAGGTCATCCAATGGGAGCAGACATGCAGATTCCCACACAGGTGAATGATAATCAGTCACAAGCTGACAGCAGGGAAAGACAGACAAAGCTATGCAACTTGCATGGAAATAGATCAGAACTGCCTGAGCTGCAGCACTACTTCCAGCAATAGCTGCTGCAGCAGCGATCATTACACGTACCCTCTCAGTTCTGTGTGCAGCAAGATAGGTTATTGGCTGAATCACGCAGTTAACTCCCCCCCTCCCCAATCTAAACTAGCCCTCCCTTGCCAGATAGCCAACTATTTGCCTGCTGATAAATGAGGATATTTTGAACCAAGCAAGACTCTCCCTGTCTGCATTACTCCTAACTGCAGAACAAAAACAGATAAAATGTTGCAATTCTTGTAGTCATTTGTACTAGCAGATCTTTGTGAGATTTTTTGTAAAGCCTCCTCAAATCAAGTAACCAGGTGTTATTTTGTATATCAGTGCTCTTCTAAAGGGTTATTGTATAATTAGTTAGAAATCTTGCTTCTATTTTTACTGCCATTCTGTTTTTCTCGTTTCCTTTTTCAAAATGAAGCCTGACAGTCAGCATAATTAATCTCCTGGCTTGTTAGCTGGTGCTGATCTACGATTTAATATCCTATGAACGCTGACACCATCAGTTGGCAAGTTTCTTCTCTCCAGAACGTTGTCGAACAACTGCTGAGGTACAGCTCTAATGTCATGGCTAGGAACAGATTAAGTTACTCCCTTCCCTTCACACACAAGTTGTTGTGGAGGCGGGTTTTTTTTTTTCAATTAGGGGTACTGAAAATAAACAGCACAATCAAAGTTTGCATTTTCTTTAATCAGGAGACCTTTTACAAGGAACTCGAGGTGTGAGACCTATGGAAGCTGCCATGTTTATTTCTGTTTAAACAATACCAGGCAGTCCTGCTGATCTTTCTGGTCAGAAGGGTCTAAATCGCACACATGAAACAAGCATGCAGCTAATCTTGTCAGATTTGTCAGACATCTGATCTGCATGCTTGTTCAGGGTCCATGGCTTAAAGTATTAGAGGCAGAGGATCAGCAGGACAGCCAGGCAATGTGCAGCATTTAAAAGAAAATAAACATGTCAGCCTCCATATCCCTCTCACCCAGGTTTCCTTATAGTCAGATGTGCTTTCAGACTTCAGCATTGATTACTGCAACTGCCTCCTCTCAGTCCATCCATTAACCGTGAAAAACAGTAAAGCTTGGCTTTCCAATCAAGCAT